>NC_039268.1:14976265-15134781 GCF_003368295.1 Carassius auratus
ATCTCTAGGAGGAGTTCGTTAAAGTACAACCCCTGAAAATGGCAAAAACAACAGCAATTTTGAAGGGAAAATTCAAAATAACCGACTTCCTGTTGGGATCCGGATTTCGTACCAAGAGACTTTTTTGTAGGTATTGGAGTGTTACATGTGTGTACCAATTTTGTTACATGTACGTGAAACATAGCTCGAGGCGCACTCCGTTGAAAGTGTATAGGTGGCGCTATAGAGCCATTTTGCCACACCCGGTGGAATATTGGCCTGAAGATCTGTTCAGGCCAGGACTCTTATCACACATGTGAAGTTTGGGGAAGATCGGACATCTTATGCCTGAGTTATAACATCTTTTATTCGCATGGCGAGACATCGAACTTCGTCGCGGCGCCATGAACAAGCCTTTTAACGAAAACTCAAGATCTTCACAACTGAACATCGCACAGGCCTTTAGATTAGACTGACCACAAAAAAGACATGATGTCATAAAATTTCTAGGAGTAGTTCGTCGCAGCATAAAATATGTCACTTCCTGTTGCCAATAGGTGGCGCTATGACTATAACTGAATATGGGCATGTCAATCTGTTCAGGTTCGGAGTCTCATCAAACATGTGAAGTTTGGGGCAGATTGGTCATTGTATGTGTGAGTTATAGCAACTTCATTTTTCATGGCGAATCATCGAAATTCGCCAGGCCGCCACGGACACGCCCTTCAACGAAAAGTCAGGATCTTCGCAATTTTACATCGCAAAGGCCTTTAGATTAGGCATACCAAATTTGGTGTTGATTTGAAGAACTCTCTAGGAGGAGTTCGTTAAAATACAACACATGGAAATGACCAAAATTACACAAAATATGCTCATAATATTAAAAATAACCGATTTCCTGTTGGGTTTAGAATTTTGCTCCAAGAGTCTTTTTTGTAGGTATTGGTGTGTTTACATATGTGTGCCAATTTTCGTGCATGTACGTGAAACATAGCTGGAAGGCTGTTGATTTTCTTGGTATAGGTGGCGCTGTCGAGCCATTTTGCCACACCCTCTTCTGAATCCTATATCAGACGAAAATTTTCACCAGGTTTGACGAGTGTGCAAAGTTTCATGACTTTTTGAGCATGTTAAAGCCTCAAAAATGCGATTCATTCGGGAGAAGAAGAAGAAGAAGAAGAAGAAGAAGAAGAAGAAGAAGAAGAATAAAAAACAAAGCAGATACAAGAGGGTCCTCGCACCTCGGTGCTCGGGCCCTAATAATAATAATAATAATAATAATAAAAAAAGCAGATACAAGAGGGTCCTCGCACCTCGGTGCTCGGGCCCTAATAAACGGAGCAATTCCAATAGGGTCCTCACACCATCGGTGCTCGGGCCCTAATAATAATAAACAAAGCAGATACAAGAGGGTCCTCGCACCTCGGTGCTCGGGCCCTAATAATAATAATAAACAAAGCAGATACAAGAGGGTCCTCGCACCTCTGTGCTCGGGCCCTAATTAAAGCTGCAAGCAGCGATGAACGGGCCCTCGCACCCGGGCTCACCACAATCGTGTGACTTCAGTAAAAATGTGAAGGTGAGAAATATGCATTTCAAATCGTAAATATAAGTGGAATATGTCAAAGTCATTTATATGTGCCAATTTTCCTGTTGCCAATAGGTGGCGCTATCATTATAATGGAATATTGGCCTTCAGATGTGTTCAGGCCAGGATTCTTATCGAACATCTGAAGTTTGGGGAATATTGAACATTTCATGCCTGAGTTACTAACAACTTCTTTTCCTATGGCGAGACATCAAATTTTGTCATGGCGCCATGGACACGCCCTTTAACAAAATCTAAAGATCTCCACAATTTAACACTGCACAGGCCTTTAGATTAGACTGACCAAAACTAAATGTTGATGTCATAAATTTCTTGGAGTAGTTCTTTGCAGTGTAAAACATGACACTTCCTGTTGCCAGCAGGTGGCGCTATAACTATGACTGAATATGGGCATGTAGATCTGTTAAGGGCAAAAGTCTTATCAAACATGTGAAGTTTGAGGCAGATTGGACATTGTATGTCTGAGTCACAGCAACTTCCTTTTCCATGGCGAAACATCGAAATTTGTCAGGCCGCCATGGACACGCCCTTTAACGAAATCTAAAGATCTTCGCAATTTAACATCGCAAAGGGCTTAAGATTACACTGACCAGGTTTGGTGTTGATCTGAATAAATCTCTAGGAGGAGTTCGTTAAAGTACAACCCCTGAAAATGGCAAAAACAACGCCAATTTTGCAGAGACAATTCTAAATAACCGACTTCCTGTTGGGATTCGGATTTCGTACCAAGAGACTTTTTGTAGGTATTGGTGTGTTACATGTGTATACCGATTTTTGTACATGTACGTGAAACATAGCTCGAGGCGCACTCTGTTGAAAGTGTATAGGTGGCGCTATCGAGCCATTTTGCCACACCTGATGGAATTTTGGCCTTCAGATGTGTTCAGGCCAGGACTCTTATCACACATGTGCAGTTTGGGGAAGATCGGACATTTTATGCCTGAGTTATAATATATTTTATTCCCATGGCGAGACATCGAACTTCGTGATGGCGCCATGGACATGCCTTTTAACGAAAACTCAAGATCATCACAACTTAACATCACACAGGCCTTTAGATTAGACTGACCACAAAAAATACATTGATGTCATAAAATTTCTAGGAGTAGTTCATCGCAGTGTAAAATATGTCACTTCCTGTTGCCAATAGGTGGCACTATGACTATAACTGAATATGGGCATGTAAATATGTTCAGGCCAGGAGTCTTATTAAATGTGAAGTTTGGGGCAGATTGGTCATTGTATGTCTGAGTTATAGCAACATCCTGGCGAATGGCGAATCATCGAAATTCGCCAGGCCGCCACGGACACGCCCATTAACGAAAACTCAAAATCTTCGCAATTTAACATCGCAAAGGCCTTTAGATTAGGCATACCAAATTTGGTGTTGATCTGAATAAATCTCTAGGAGGAGTTCGTTAAAATACAACGCATGGAAATGACAAAAATGACACAAAATTTGCTCATAAAATTAAAAATAACCAACTTCCTGTTGGGTTTAGAATTTTGGTCCAAGAGTCTTTTTTGTAGGTATTGGTGTGTTACATGTGTGTGCCAATTTTCATGCATGTACGTGAAACATAGCTCGAGGCGCACACCGTTGAACGTCTGTTTAAACTTCATATAGCCAAAATTGTAAATTCTACTTCTTGTTACAAGTATCGAAGAACCATCACTTCTACCACAAAAGACTGCTTTTTAAGTCATCTTCCTGATGTATCCGAATTCCTTAGCATATCCAAAACCTCAGAACAACTTGATGATGTAACAGAAACTATGGACTCTCTCTTTTCTAGCACTTTAAATACAGTTGCTCCTTTACGCTTAAGAAAGGTTAAGGAAAACAGTTTGACACCATGGTATAATGAGCATACTCCCACCCTAAAGAGAGCAGCCCGAAAAATGGAGCGCAGCTGGAGGAAAACAAAACTAGAGGTATTTCGTATTGCTTGGCGGGAAAGTAGCATATCCTACAGAAAAGCATTAAAAACTGCTAGATCTGATTACTTTTCTTCTCTTTTAGAAGAAAACAAACATAACCCCAGGTATTTATTCAATACAGTGGCTAAATTAACGAAAAATAAAGCCTCAACAAGTGTTGACATTTCCCAACACCACAGCAGTAATGACTTTATGAACTACTTTACTTCTAAAATCGATACTATTAGAGATAAAATTGCAACCATTCAGCCGTCAGCTACAGTTTCGCATCAGACAGTGCATTATAGACCCCCTGAGGAACAGTTCCACTCATTCTCTACTATAGGAGAGGAAGAATTGTATAAACTTGTTAAATCATCTAAACTTATAACATGTATGTTAGACCCTATACCATCTAAGCTCTTAAAAGAGGTGCTTCCAGAAGTCATAGGTCCTCTTCTGACTATTATTAATTCCTCATTGTCATTAGGATATGTCCCCAAAACCTTCAAACTGGATATTATTAAGCCTCTCATAAAAAAGCCACAACTTGACCCCAGAGAACTAGTTAATTATAGACCAATCTCGAATCTCCCTTTTCTGTCCAAGATACTAGAAAAGGTGGTATCCTCACAATTATATTCCTTCTTAGAGAAAAATGGTATATGTGAGGATTTCCAGTCAGGATTTAGACCGTATCATAGTACTGAGACTGCTCTCCTTAGAGTTACAAATGATCTGCTCTTATCATCTGATCGTGGGTGTATCTCTCTATTAGTTTTATTGGATCTTAGTGCTGCGTTTGACACAATTGACCACAACATTCTTTTGCATAGACTTGAACACTTTGTTGGCATCAGTGGAAGTGCATTAGCATGGTTTAAATCGTACTTATATGACCGCCATCAGTTCGTAGCAGTGAATGAAGATGTATCATATCGATCACAAGTGCAGTATGGAGTACCTCAAGGCTCAGTTCTAGGGCCGCTACTCTTCACGCTTTATATGTTACCCTTGGGAGATATCATCAGGAAACATGGTGTTAGCTTTCACTGTTATGCTGATGATACGCAGCTCTATATTTCCTCGCAGCCCGGTGAAACACACCAATTTGAAAAACTAATGGAATGCATAGTCGATATAAAAAATTGGATGACGAGTAATTTCTTACTGCTAAATTCAGAAAAAACTGAGGTGTTAATCATAGGGCCTAAAAACTCTACTTGTAATAACCTAGAACACTGTCTAAGACTTGATGGTTGCTCTGTCAATTCTTCGTCATCAGTTAGGAACCTAGGTGTGCTACTTGATCGCAATCTTTCCTTAGAAAGCCACGTTTCTAGCATTTGTAAAACTGCATTTTTCCATCTCAAAAATATATCTAAATTACGGCCTATGCTCTCAATGTCAAATGCAGAAATGTTAATCCATGCATTTATGACTTCAAGGTTAGACTATTGTAATGCTTTATTGGGTGGTTGTTCTGCACGCTTGGTAAACAAACTACAGCTAGTCCAAAATGCAGCAGCAAGAGTTCTTACTAGAACCAGGAAGTATGACCATATTAGCCCGGTCCTGTCCACACTGCACTGGCTCCCTATCAAACATCGTATAGATTTTAAAATATTGCTTATTACTTATAAAGCCCTGAATGGTTTAGCACCTCAGTATTTGAATGAGCTCCTTTTACATTATACTCCTCTACGTCCGCTACGTTCTCAAAACTCAGGCAATTTGATAATACCTAGAATATCAAAATCAACTGCGGGCGGCAGATCCTTTTCCTATTTGGCGCCTAAACTCTGGAATAACCTACCTAACATTGTTCGGGAGGCAGACACACTCTTGCAGTTTAAATCTAGATTAAAGACCCATCTCTTTAACCTGGCATACACATAACATACTAATATGCTTTTAATATCCAAATCCGTAAAGGATTTTTAGGCTGCATTAATTAGGTAAACTGGAACCGGAACACTTCACATAACACCGTACTTTCTACATCATTAGAAGAATGGCATCTACGCTAATATTTGTCTGTTTCTCTCTTGTTCCGAGGTCACCGTGGCCACCAGATCCAGTCTGTGTCCAGATCAGATGGTGGATCAGCACCTAGAAAGGACCTCTACTGCCCTGAAAGACAGCGGAGACCAGGACAACTAGAGCCCCAGATACAGATCCCCTGTAAAGACCTTGTCTCAGAGGAGCACCAGGACAAGACCACAGGAAACAGATGATTCTTCTGCACAATCTGACTTTGCTGCAGCCTGGAATTGAACTACTGGTTTCGTCTGGTCAGAGGAGAACTGGCCCCCCAACTGAGCCTGGTTTCTCCCAAGGTTTTTTTCTCCATTCTGTCACCGATGGAGTTTCGGTTCCTTGCCGCTGTCGCCTCTGGCTTGCTTAGTTGGGGTCACTTCATCTACAGCGATATCATTGACTTGATTGCAAATTAAAACAGACACTATTTCAACTGAACAGAGATGACATAACTGAATTCAATGATGAACTGCCTTTAACTATCATTTTGCATTATTGAGACACTGTTTTCCAAATGAATGTTGTTCAGTGCTTTGGCGCAATGTATTTTGTTTAAAGCACTATATAAATAAAGGTGATTGATTGATTGATTGATTGAATGTCTATAGGTGGCGCTGTCGAGCCATTTTGCCACACCCACTTCTGAAACCCATATCAGAGGTAAATTTCCACCAGTTCTGAGGTGTGTGCAAAGTTTCATGACTTTTTGAGTATGTTTAGGCCCTCAAAAAATGTGATTCATTTTGGAGAAGTATAATAATAATAATAAGAAACGGAGCAATTCCAAGAGGGTCCTCACACCATCGGTGCTCGGGCCCTAATAATAATAATAAACGGAGCAATTCCAAGAGGGTCCTCACACCATCGGTGCTCGGGCCCTAATAATAAACGGAGCAATTCCAAGAGGGTCCTCGCACCATCGGTGCTCGGGCCCTAAATATAGTTCATAAGACATCTTGTGTCAAAAACAGACATTTTTATACAACTACGCTACATTTAAAACAAACTTAATGAAGGCTCATTAAGGTACCTTGTGTATACCATACAAACGTAAATGTAGTAGTATATTGTTAAATAGGGTGATTAGTAGCCTATCAGACATAGGGAAGTCATTAGCATATTAGCATTACTAGTAAGCAAATTCTATTCTCAATGTTACCCAGAAAACAGAATACATGTTTAACTAATTAAAAATACTTCTGCTTAATGTTACACTGTCAGATATGCAAAAGAAATCTATTGTATCTCTTGCTATGGCTACTGTGTATAGACCACCAGGGCCGTATACAGAATTCTTAAAAGAATTTGCAGATTTCCTCAGACCTTCTGGTTACAGTTGATAAAATGCTAATCATGGGAGATTTTAATATTCACATTGATAATACAAATGATGCATTAGGACTTGCGTTTACTGACCTAATAAACTCTTTTGGAGTCAAGCAAAATGTCACCGGGCCCACTCATCATTTTAATCATACACTAGATTTAATTATATTGCACGGAATCGATCTTACTGATATAGATATCGTACAGGTTTAACTCATTCGAAATACTTCTGCTTAATGTTACACTGTCAGATATGCAAAAGAAATCTATTGTATCTCTTGCTCTGGCTACTGTGTATAGACCACCAGGGCCGTTTACAGAATTCTTAAAAGAATTTGCAGATATCCTCTCAGACCTTCTGGTTACAATTGATAAAGCGCTAATCATGGGAGATTTTAATATTCATGTTGATAATACAAATTATGCATTAGGACTTGCATTTACTGACCTAATAAATTCTTTTGGAGTCAAGCAAATTGTTACCGGGCATACACTATATTTAATTATATTGCATGGAATCGATCTTACAGATATAGATATCGTACCTCAAAGTGATGATGTTACAAACCATTTCCTTGTATCGTACATGCTGTGTAACACTGATATTAAATATATGGCTCAGCATTACCATCTGGGCAGAACTATTGTTGCAGCCACCAAAGACAGATTTGCAAATAACCTGCCTGATTTATCTAAACTCCTATTTGCACCCAAAATACACATGAACTAGTAGAAATGACTTTGGTCAACATGGGCACTCTTTTCTCTAATACATTAGAAGCTGTTGCCCCCATCAAATTGAAAAAGGTCAGAGAAAAACTAACTGTGCCATGGTATAACAGTAATACTCACTCTCTCAAGAAAGAAACTCGTAGTCTTGAACACAAATGGAGAAAAACTAACTTGGAAGTTTTTAGAATTGCTATAGACAGGCTCTAAAACTGCGAGGGCTGAGCATATCCACAAACTCATAGAAAATAAGCAAAATAATCCAAGGTTTTTATTTAGCACAGTGGCTAAATTAACAAATAACCAGACACCACCTGATTCAAATATTCCATCAATGTTTAATAGTAATGTCTTCATTCATTTCTTCACTGATAAAATAGATAACATTAGAAGTCAAAGTCAAAGTCACCTTTATTTATATAGTGCTTTAAACAAAATACATTGCGTCAAAGCAACTGAACAATATTCATTAGGAAAACAGTGTGTCAATAATGCAAAATGATAGTTAAAGGCAGTTCATCATTGAATTCAGTGATGTCATCTCTGTTCAGTTAAATAGTGTCTGTGCATTTATTTGCAATCAAGTCAACGATATCGCTGTAGAAGAAGTGACCCCAACTAAGCAAGCCAGAGGCGACAACGGCAAGGAACCGAAACTCCATCGGTGACGGAATGAAGAAAAAAACCTTGGGAGAAACGAGGCTCAGTTGGGGGGCCAGTTCTCCTCTGACCAGACGAAACCAGTAGTTCAATTCCAGGCTGCAGCAAAGTCAGATTGTGCAGAAGAATCATCTGTTTCCTGTGGTCTTGTCCTGGTGCTCCTCTGAGACAAGGTCTTTATAGGGGATCTGTATCTGGTGCTTTAGTTGTCCTGGTCTCCGCTGTCTTTCAGGGCTGTAGAGGTCCTTTCTAGGTGCTGATCCACCACCTGGTGTGGATACGTACTGGATCCGGGTGACTGCAGTGACCCTCTGATCTGGATATAGACTGATGAATGTAATGCAATAAAGCATTACAATAATCTAACCTTGAGGTCATAAATGCATGAATTAACATTTCTGCATTTCACATTGAGAGCATAGGCCGTAATTTAGATATATTTTTGAGATGGAAAAATGCAGTTTTACAAATGCTAAAATAGCACACCTAGGTTCCTAACTGATGGCGAAGAATTGACAGAGCAACCATCAAGTCTTAGACAGTGTTCTAGGTTATTACAAGCGGAGTTTTTAGGTCCTATAATTAACACCTCTGTTTTTTCAGAATTTAGCAGTAAGAAATTACTAGCCATCCAGTTTTTTATATCGACTATGCATTCCATTAGTTTTTCAAATTGGTGTGTTTCACCCGGCTGCCAAGAAATATAGAGCTGAGTATCATCAGCATAACAGTGAAAGCTAACACCATGTTTCCTGATGATATCTCCCAAGGGTAACATATAAAGCGTGAAGAGCAGCGGCCCTAGTACTGAGCCTTGAGGTACTCCATACTGCACTTGTGATCGATATGATACATCTTCATTCACTGCTACGAACTGGTGGCGGTCATATAAGTATGATTTAAACCATGCTAATGCACTTCCACTGATGCCAACAAAGTGTTCAAAAGAATGTTGTGGTCAATTGTGTCAAACACAGCATTAAGATCCAATAAAACTAATAGAGAGAGATACACCCACGATCAGATGATAAGAGCAGATCATTTGTAACTCTAAGGAGAGCAGTCTCAGTACTATGATACAACTATGTACTATGTACTATGATGTCTAAACCCTGACTGGAAACCCTCACATATACCATTTTTCTCTAAGAAGGAATATAATTGTGAGGATACCACCTTTTCTAGTATCTTGGACAGAAAAGGGAGATTCAAGATTGGTCTATAATTAACTAGTTCTTTGGGGTCAAGTTGTGGTTTTTTGATGAGAGACTTAATAACAGCCAGTTTGAAGGTTTTGGGGACATATTCTAATGACAATGAGGAATTAATAATAGTCAGAAGAGGATCTATGACTTCTGGAAGCACATCTTTTAGGAGCTTAGATGGTATAGGGTCTAACATACATGTTGTTGGTTTAGATGATTTAACAAGTTTATACAATTCCTCCTCTCCTATAGTAGAGAATGAGTGGAACTGTTCCTGGGGGGGTCTATAGTGCACTGTCTGATGTGAAACTGTAGCTGACGGCTGAATGGTTGCAAATTTATGTCTAATAGTATCGATTTTAGAAGTAAAGTAGTTCATAAAGTCATTACTGCTGTGGTGTTGGGAAATGTCAACACTTGTTGAGGCTTTATTTTTCGTTAATTTAGCCACTGTATTGAATAAATACCTGGGGTTATGTTTGTTTTCTTCTAAAAGAGAAACTTTTTTTAAACTTTTTGTTTTCCTCCAGCTGCGCTCCATTTTTTGGGCTGCTCTCTTTAGGGTGCGAGTATGCTCATTATACTAACTGTTTTCCTTAACCTTCCTTAAGCGTAAAGGAGCAACTTTATTTAACGTGCTAGAAAAGAGAGAGTCCATAGTTTCTGTTACTTCATCAAGTTGTTCTGAGGTTTTGGATATGCTAAGGAATTTGGATACATCAGGAAGATAACTTAAAAAGTCTTTTGTGGTAGAAGTGATGGTTCTGATGGTATGGAATACTTGTAACAAGAAGTAGAATTTACAATTTTGGCTATATGAAGTTTGCAGAAAAGTATTGTAGAAATACAATAGCGAATGTAGATTCTACAGCGTCTAACACTTCAGTTTCATCCATCGCACCCAAAGATAAACTGCAGTGCTTTACGACTATAGGACAGGAAGAGCTAAATAAACTTATCATCGTATCTAAACCAACAACATGTTTATTAGATCCTGTACACACTAAATTACTGAAAGAGTTGTTACCTGTAGCTGAAAAAACGCTTCTCAATATTAACTCGTAGTTATCTTTAGGTCACGTCCCAAAACAATTTAAGCTTGCAGTTATTTAAGCCTCTTATTAAGATACCAAAACAAGATCCTTGTGAACTGCCAAATTATAGGCCTATTTCAAATCTTCCATGTATGTCTAAATTTTTTGAAAAAGTTGTGTCTGCTCAATTGAGCTCCTTCCTGAAAAAAAAATATCTGTATGAAGAATTTCAGTCAGGTTTCAGGCCCCACAATACCACAGAAACTGCACTTGTTAAAATTACAAATAACCTTGCGTTAGACCAAGGCTGCATCTCATTGCTAGGTTTAATTGATCTTAGTGCTGCGTTCGACACCATAGATCATGAAATACCCATAGATAGATTACAAAATTATACATGTATTCAAGGGCCCGCTGTAAGATGGTTTAGATCCTACCTGTCTGATTGCTACCATTTTGTTTATTTAAATGGGGAGTCATCTCATTTATCACCAGTAAAATATGGAATGCCACAAGGATCCGTCCTAGGTCCCCTTCTATTTTCAATATACATGTTGCCCCTTGGTAATGTTATTTGAAAACACAGGATTAGTTTCCACTGTTTTGCTGATGATACTCCGCTATATATCTCAACGATACCAGATGAAACTTCTAAATTCTCTAAGCTAACAGTGTATTAAAAATGTAAAATTTTGGATGACCAATAATTTTCTCCTATTAAATTCAGATAAGACAGAAATATTAATTATTGGACCAAAAAACAGTACACAGAATCTTGTAGATGACAATCTGCAACTAGACTGATGTACTGTTACTTCCTCTACAGTAAAAAATCTGGGTGTTATATTAGACAGCAACTTGTCTTTTGAAAACCATATTTCCCATGTTACAAAAACTGCATTCTTCCATTTTAGAAACGCTGCTAAGCTACGAAACATGTTACCTGTTTCTGATGCAGAAAAGCTAGTTCATGCATTCATGACCTCTAGACTGGACTATTGTAATGCACTTCTAGGTGGTTGTCCTGCATCTTAAATAAACAAGCTACAGGTAGTCCAAAATGCAGTGGCTAGAGTCCTTAGCAGGTCAAGAAAATATGATCATCTTACCCCAATTTTAAGTCTCTGCACTGGCTAGCTATTAAGTTCCGTATCAGTTACAAATTATCATTACTTACCTATAAGGCCCTAAATGGTTTAGCTCCTGCGTACCTAACTAGCCTTATACCATGTTACAATCCATCACGCTCCCTAAAGTCTCAAAACGCTGGACTTTTGGTTTTGTTCCTAGGAAAGCAAAGTCCACTAAAGGAGGTAGAGCTTTTTCACATTTGGCTCCCAAACACTGGAATAGGCTTCCTGGTAATTTTCAGGGTTCAGACACACTCTCTATGTTTAAATCTAGATTAAAAACACATCTCTTTCGCCAAGCATTCAAGAATAAAATTGTGACTGCAATTGCATCTGATCAAATGTGCATTCTAATTGTTTAGCTTGGGTTAAACTAATTCATTTTACTTTGTTGAAACAGCATCTATGCTAATTATGTCTCTATTTGCTTCTCTGTTTTTCCACGGGAGTTAGGATATACACATCAACTGAGAAGAGATGATGCTGACCCCTCAGAAGACCTCAGATGATGCTTACCCTGAATCAACAAACAGAACTAACAAATATTGCTACAAGTGTGATTGTATCATATAATAATTGCTGTTAATAATGTTCATCGTCTGGCTGACTACGTCTTGAATTAACTTTTCTGAAAAATCCTGTCATATGCACACAAACTGACAGTGACCACTTATAAGCTACTACTAAATATTGTAGAAATTAAATTTTCTGTAAAGTTGCTTTGTAATGATTTGTACCGTAAAAAGAGCTATACAAACAAACTTGAATTGCATTGAATGTAGTATTAGCAGAATTGACTCAAAAAGTCTCAGGTTACGAAATGTAAACATGGTTCCCTGAGTAGGGAATGAGACACTGCAAGGGGTTGCTATGGGGAACACCTCGTCATGACCCATGTCTAAAGCATACATTGAAAAAACACCAACGAGTTGGCCGGTGACAGCCTCTGACGTCACTACCGACGCGACTATAAACAGGCACCAGGCGAACATGTCATTCACTTCTTGATCTGAAGTTTGTGGAACGACATGAGGGGGTGAGTTATGAATAACATAATTATGATTTTGGGGTGAACTATACGGTAACACTTTAGAATAAGGTTCCATAAGTTAATGTTAGTTAATGTATTAATTAACACGAACAAACAATGAATAATACATTTATTACTGTATTTATTCATCTTCGTTAATGTTAGTTAATGAAAATACAGTTATTCATTGTTAGTTCATGGTAATTCACAGTGCATTAACTAATGTTAACAAGCACAACTTTTGATTTAAATAATGCATTAGTAAATGTTGAAATTAACATGAACTAAGACTTATAAATGCTGTAGAAGGATTGTTCTTGCTTAGTTCATGTTAACGAAAGTAGTTAACTAACATTAAATAATGGAACCTTATTCTAAAGTGTTACCAACTATACCTTTAATAGTTAGGGCCTCGGCCCAGGGTAGAGCTGAAGGCTTGGAATCAGGAAAGATTCCTTTAAAGCGATACGGCTAAGAACCTAGCATTTTATACCAAGTCTTCCCTGTCACACAGGGGCTACTGCTTGCTTTCTCATAAGCTTGCTCAAGGAGCTGTCTCAACAGATCCCTAGTAACAACACCCTGTTTACATTGGTATCCGAGGATACATAGGTGGAGTGGCGCCCAAGATAAATGGAGCTTTTACCAACTCAATAAAGGGTACAAAGCAACCGTGGGAAGCCCTCACCATATAGGATTTAGAAATAATGCAGAATACTAGCGTGCAAATTTACCACAGTGTGGATTTCAGAAAGTGCGCAAAGACTTCAACGTCTACACTTACCATAGCATGGATTTTCAGATACTGCTCTAAAGAGGGGCTCTTGTGGCACTCTGATTGAGCAGCTCGTAGATGGAATGGTGCATCTCAAAAGAGAGTCATCAACTCGATCTGTAGAAATAATGCTGCAGCGCTAAGAGGAAAAAACAGAGAACTCAGTCTCATATGAGAGGAGAACTCTGAATTCAGAGTAGCGCACTCATAGGCAACCCTTCTTTGAATAGGGGAGCACAGCTAAACTACCACAAGAATCACCCAAATAGCCCCTCAAGGAACCAAGGTCTAATCATCTTAAGAAAAGGAAAGAGGCGGTGTGCGTAACCCTTACAGTACAGGATTTCAGACAGTGCGCACGGTATTGCATGCACACTTACCACTTACGTGGATTTTAAAAAGTGTGCAAAATGTTCACATGCACACTAACCACCATGTGGTTTTCAGGAAGTACACAAAGCTTAGCGTGTGTACCTAAAGGTTCCTAAGCATCGCATAGACGCTGAACCGCACAGGAGAGGCAAGCTCAAATTTTACAAACCTCTGGCGAGGGGAGCATCACCTAAGGCAGCATATACAAGAAGACTTCTGTGAGTGCCACCTTCACTTCCCGCTGGATAAGCGGCCAGGAAACCACTCAGGGTGACCTGGCTGGACATGGAATTCACTTAAGTGTTGTGCCAGGCCTGATGATCAAGGAGGCTCCTGCAGAAATATGTGATCTCAGCCGACTAATACTGGAACATGAAGCCGGATGGCTGGTGCTGACGAGTGTTTCGTAAACAATTTAACTGAGCACTGCAAAGGAAACTCACAGAGTTTACTAGTAGACACATAACCACCAGCAATTGTATACACATAAGTATATACAGAAAAGGTTACATACTCACCCACCCTCCTGCACTGGAGCCCTGCTCAAGGGGTGCTTCCTTTTAGTCCGGACCATCAGTAAGGTGGTTGCTTTGAAGATAGAACCAGCCAAAAACATTATAGGTCCAGCATAGGAGACTGTTATGCGAGAGGTTTCCACATAACCTTGATCAGGTGGAGAGCTGGTGGTTACAGGGGAATTAAGAAGGGGAGGGTAAAAGCAGAAGTTAAAAACCCTTAAAGGGAACGAGTAAATACTTAGGAATCACTGATTTGGACAAGAACGCTGCCTCTTCTTTATCACATCCCTTAGGTTCTGCTTACCTCCTCGTGAATCACGATTCCTCTTACCCCTGCCCGCAGGTGGGGGAGGAGTGCGAGTCATGACACTAGCCTTCTGTGCCCGTCTTCGATCCTCAGATCAAGACAGGCTAGGACCCCTATGTTGTTCAAGAGGGTCTGACTGCACACTCACACTTGCACTTCCGCTAGTGACATCACTTGCAGTCTTTTTTATTTTGTTGAATTTATTACTTTTGTTTGAATTTCCCAATATTTTATAACAGTAACCAGGTGACAAAGACACGAAAAAAATAAACTAAATTACAATGTCACTTGCAATTACTACTTGCACTCTCTGCTACCTGCGACACTTGTAATCGACACAATTCGTGCATGTTGCCAATCAAGACAAGAAGCTGTGGTGGTGATTAAACGATTAAACCTATTTTAGTACTATAACATACAGGGTCCTGCAAGAAAAAAAACAAGACCAGCAAAGCGTTTTCCTCCAGTAGAAAAACATAAACACTTAACATGGCATAATGTATTAAGATGCTATTCAAATATCAAATTAAATATACAGTTCATTATTTTAATGAATATGTATATAGTATTTTCCTCACATACTGCAAAATGTGGCATAATGGAAGATGATAAAGGCCAAACTCAAGATGCTTCTCTACAATTAAAAAATACATAACTAATATGTACAGGCAAACAGGTGGGTGAGCCCAGAATAAATGCAACAGGCAAAGTTTTGCGTTAAAACAACTCGTTTATATCACTGTCTTTGTCCATTAAGATACATTATGTGTTTTATTTATAATGATTTTCTATAGAAGGAAAACGTTTAATGTAACTAGAATTTAATGCATGCATTCTGTACTCGTCTGCTTGCCTGTACGGAGTTGATCCTTTTAAAATCACTTAATGCATTTCATAATCACGGTCTTTAGGTGCACAGTCTTTAGGTGCATTTCATAATGCACCTAACATTGTTCAGGAGGCAGACACACTCTTGCAGTTTAAATCTAGATTAAAGACCCATCTCTTTAACCTGGCTTACACATAATATACTAATATGCTTGTAATATCCAAATCCATTAAAGGATTTTTAGGCTGCATTAATTAGGTAAACCAGAACCGGGAACACTTCCCATACCACCTGATGTACTTGCTACAGCATTTGAAAAATTGCATCTACGCTAATTTTGTCTGTTTCTATCTTATTCCCGAGGTCACCGTAGCCACCAGATCCAGTCTGTATCGAGATCAGAGGGTCACTGCAGTCACCCGGATCCAGTACGTATCCAGACCAGATGGTGGATCAGCACCTAGAAAGGACCTCTGCATCCCTGAAAGACAGCAGACACCAGGACAACTAGAGCCCCAGATACAGATCCCCTGTAAAGACCTTGTCTTGACCACCAGGACAAGACCACAGGAAACAGATGATATTCTTCTGCACAATCTGACTTTGCTGCAGCCTGGAATTGAACTACTGGTTGTGTCTGGTCAGAGGAGAACTGGCCCCCCAACTGAGCCTGGTTTCTCCCAAGGTTTTTTTCTCCATTCCGTTACCGATGGAGTTTTGGTTCCTTGCCGCCGTCGCCTCTGGCTTGCTTAGTTGGGGTCACTTCATCTACAGCAATATTGTTGACTTGATTGCAAATAAATGCACAGACACTATTTAAACTGAACAGAGATGACATCACTGAATTCAATGATGAATTGCCTTTAACTGTCATTTTGCATTATTGACACACTTTTTTCCTAATGAATGTTGTTCAGTTGTTTTGATGCAATGTATTTTGTTTAAAGAGCTATATAAATAAAGGTGACTTGACTTGATGGTCATATTTGCTGGTCTGTATATACGTTGAGACAACAACAAGATATATACGCTAGGCCTACTGAATTGTCTTCTTAAAAAAAATCTATAAAATCTGTTTTTATCCAAACAGACGAGATTAACCTTAGCAGGTTGCAAAACATTCCATCGTCTCAAAAATTTGTCATTTGCAACTAACCTATACAGTATGTGTCAGAGCCGGGGTCATCTCGAACAAAAGTTACTGTACAAGTAACTTTGTACTACATCCTTTAATACTTTATTCGAGTCAAGCTGGTCCCTAACCTTTGGCAGAAAATAAGACATAATGTGACGTGGGTCAGGTGCAATAGGATACAAAGGTAACTTCACTGCTTTTCCCCCTAAAATTATGAATAAAATTATTATATAAAATTATTATATTATTATTATATTATTAAATTATTATATAAAATTATTATTCTGCTGTGAATAATCATTATCGTCTCTCTTCCTACGTTTAGGAGCAGCAGGTGCTTTCTGATTTAATACATACTTGCAATGCTTATTTATCATTACTGGACAGTCACTATGGTTCCTGCTAACTACTGTGATGGGAATCCAACTAAGGGAACTATAATTTCCATCAAAAACATCCACATCACCATTATTCCACCAGCGACCCTTCTGCATGATGAGGGTATTCTCTGGATAATTTGGAGAGTGACTGAGCCAATAGGTCACTGTATCATTGCCGTCAAGTCTATAACAATGATTCTTAATCTTTTGATACATAGTCGGAAGCAAATTTAGACCCTCAGTAGAATTTAGGCATGGGTATCTAACCCAAGAAGGACAGCAGTCGGCCATTTCACAATCCCAATTTGTTGAGAACGCATGAAAGTGTCCTGTGGAGAGAGAAATTTGGATCCAGAGCAAAAATGATAATGCAATCAAAATTAACATTACCAATGAGAGCGGAATAACCAAACGAATGAATGCTCGTCTGAGTTTCAGACGTCTTTCTCTGCGTGCTTCTTCATGAAGAATCAGCAGCTTCAGCACATCATCAGGTCCGGACATCTGAAACAAATTTAGGATGAACCCGTACATTTAACTTTTACCTATAACGCCTAAGGTTGACTACGAGGTATGATGATTAACACGAGGCAGCATTCAGGTTGTGGCATTTCTCGAGGGGCTTCACCTGAGACCAGTGTCTCCATACTGTACCAAGCATTCCTCTGTCAAGAAGAACAGAAGTGTTAGTGGTCAACAAAACTTTATAAGGCCCATCAAACTTAGGACCCAGAGGGGTTACTATTTCCCTCTGCATCATTACTGTATCGCCAATTTCTGAAAGAACAGGCAGTGTGGTGTGCTCTTTATTATCTTGTTCAGCTTGCCTGATACTGACACCAACTCGTGTATCACGCAAGCAATTATCCAAACCTTTCAGGTAATTCTGCAGAGCATCTTTCAAAGGGGCCGAGGGTCCCTCATGTTGCAATGGTGCATCCCATGGCAAACGCATGTAACGACCTGTCATGATTTCAAAGGGGCTGATCTGTGTGGTTTTATTAGGGCTAGCTCTCATACTAAACAGTATCATTGGTATTACAGCGTGCCAACCCTTTCCTCACTCCAGAGCTCTCTTCCTCAGGGAAGCTTTCAATGTTCGGTTTGCTTGTTTAAACTGAACCGCTTGCCTGGGGCCTAAAAGATATGTGAAAGTGTTGTGTAATCCCCATTAATCTCATAGCCTGTTTCATCACTTTCCCTGTGAAGTGTGTGCCCTGATCTGAATCAATCTGTAGGTAGGAAGTCCCCATCTAGGAAATACTTCAGTCAACAAAATTTTGTCAGTTGCGTCTGCGGTGCAATTTCTCAGCGGAAAGGCCTCCACCCATCTAGAAAACAAATCAATGATCATTAAGATGTATGAAAACCTCCACTAGGGGGCAATGGACCTATGAAATTAATTTGCAAATGTGTCCAGGGTCCCTGAGGGCGAGGAGCATGTCCCAAGGGAATCTTAAGCTTTGAAGGAGAATTCACCTTGAGACATACTAAACATCTTTTACAAAAATCTGTGCAAGCGGTTCTCAGCTTGGGCCACCACCATGTTTTTGAAATCATTGCATGTAGCTTTTCAGGACCTGCATGTGCCAAACCATGATATAAAGACATTAATTCAGTATGAGCAGAAGAGGGATAAACAAATCGATCATGAAATTTCCAAAGTCCATCAGAGGTCTTTAGTGCCCCTAACTAAGCCCACTGTTCAGTCTCTTCTGCATCATCAGTGTCATATAGCTCAAAGACATCTCTCCAGGGGAGAAAGTGGTACTACACTCACAAGTTTATCAGTTTGTTTTGCAGCCCCCCTGGTGGCAGTATCTGCAGCCCTATTTCCTTTCGCTTCTGGTGACTCCTCCCGTGAATCCCCCGTGACTTTGATCACAGCTCCCGCAGCAGGCAGGTTGCAGGCCTCCATCAGTTCAATGACCTGCTTTTGATGAGAAATAGGAAGAACAGCAGTAGTCAAAAATCCCCAGCGTTGCCACACAGGCCCAAAATCTACAGCTACCCCATAAGCATAACGGCTATCTGTATACACATTTATACGTTTCCCTTTGCCGAACTGCAGGGCACGGGTCAGGGCAATGAGTTCAACTACTTGAGCGCCACCACCTAAAAGGGAACCACAGTCAACTGTCTCACCGTGCTCGTTTACCACAGCCCATCCAGTGTATCATGTACCATTCTCATACCCTCATTCTCATATCTCTCCCGTCGATGAACAGTGTCATTGCATCTTGCAGTGGCTTGGTGTCAAGTGGGCTCCGAGTGTCGTTCTCAATCAGCTGTGCAAAATTGTGAGCAGTTCCTTCTACTGGCAGAAGGGATGCAGGGTTGATTACATTGTCAGCATCAATCAGGATTTCAACATTTTTACTCAAAAGGGTGGCTTCCCACTTAGCTCGTCGTTGATTTGAAATTGTACCTAGGCGTGTGTTTGTGAGTAGTTTGAGTATCTGGTGTCTGGTGTGCAGTACCACTTTCTGGTGCACGACGACCTCCTCTGTTGCCTTGACAGCCCATTCAGCACAGTCACAAATCCGCAAGCATGGATGCTGACCGGCCATGGAAACGGGAACAGGTGTCGAGTAGTACCCCACCATACCGTAAGACGTTCTTCCAGGAACACGCTGACCCAGGGCAGCTGAGTAGGATTTCTTTCATACCCAAGTCCATAGGTGAAAGACCCACCGGGCATCTGCATGTCTAAGTGCAGGACAAGAAGAAAGACTCTCTTTGATACTCACAAAAGCCTCTTCCATCTCCTCTGTCCATTCGATAAGCTCCTGTCCAGGCTTTCCTCCCTTCAGTGCTTCTGTGAGAGGCTTAGAAAGTTCAGTATATTAAGACACATTCTGGCGGCAGGAATTAAAAAATCCCATTACCTGCCTTAGACAAGTCACATTGTTAGGTTGTGGCAGCTCGACGATAGCTTTGACCCGTTCAGGAGTGATGCGTCTGCCATGGACTTCAACGATCTGTCCCAGATACGTCACCTCAGGTCTTGCCAACTGAACCTTCTGCAAATTAATCTTGAACCCTCCCTGGTTTAAAGTTTTCAAAACAGTCTGAACAGCATTCAAATGTTTAAGTTTGGTAGGACTACAGATCAAAAGGTATTCCACGTACTGGAGTACGACAGACCCATCAGTTTCAATTTCTTTTCAAATGGGATCAATAAATGAAGCCAATACTTGATTGAACAGACTGGGCAAGTGGCAGAATCCTTGAGGCATTCGAGTCCATGTCCATTGTCGTCCGGAACAGGAAAATGCTAATTTCAGTTGATCCTCTGGTGCTAAGGGGCAAGTCCAAAAGCCATTAGCAATGTCTTAAGCAGTAAAATAGCAATGCTCAGATCCAATCTCATTCAAAATAGTGGCTGGGTTGGCCACCAGGGGGTGCATTGGAGCAGTGACTGCATTCAAGGCGGTATAATCAATTGTCAAATGCCAGCTTTTATCAGCTTTTTGTACCGGCCACATAGGAGAATTAGTGGGGGCGGAGCATGGCACAATGATCCCCCGTTTAGGCAACTCATTAACAACCTTTTCAGCCCGCTAAGCGAGCATAATTTTTCAAAGGATATTGGCGTTTGTCATCATGCATGGGACCTGGGATGCTGAGTGGCTGATGCTTGTTTGCCTTACCACAATCAAATTTATCTTTAGCCCATACATTAGGAAATTTAGAAATAAGGTATTTCCACTCAGGCCTAGCTTCTGTTATATTTAAGGCACTTACAGCTTCAGCCACTGCACATCCAGCTCCATGGTGTGGCCTCGCATGAGATAAGTGACGTACTTCATTGCAGCCAAGCACGAGCTTATCTGTAGAAAACAAAACATCAGCTTTGAGATTATTCAGAATGTCAACACCAATTATAGTTCCTATAGTATTTTTCCCCAACCCAGAATTCTGTCCAAAATACTTTCTGAGAGTCTGCAATAGAGAGAGGAACAGGAACAGATTTATAATACATTTCTTTGCCATTCAGTCCTTCAGTGTACATAAAATCAGAAGTAGTTTCCAAAGCAATATTGGTGATGCTAACTTGAGCCCCAGGGTCAGTCACATCACAAGAACCGGAGTCCGCTGACCCCCAGTCCTCTATCAGTTTCTTCAGCTTGGCGATGTCAGCATCAGACAGAGTCAGCCGATGTGGCGACCTGTCTCTTCTACCCTTTTTGAAATTAGATTGAGACAAATTAACTCGACATTGTGTATGTAAATGCCCTTTTTTTATGTCATCGGCTACATTTCACAGGTTCTTTAGAACAATTACGGCTGAAATGACCTGGTTGGCGGCAATTATAACAACTGACCTCAGGTGGATTTGTTTCCGCTTCAGCCCCTGCAGCAACCGCCGCGGGGTGTGTTCACTCTGCAGATGCCTTCATCTTACTGCACTCCACTGGAGCAGAGATTCCCAATTTGGGATGTTAACAGAGCCTGAAATGTTAAGTTTTAATAGACTAATACATTAGTGTGTGTGCACATGGTTTGTACTTAAGCAAAGGAGTGTTTTTAGGAGTATAACTTGAAAAAGACAGACCACTGATACGTCAAACCTGCTTTCCTGCAGTCTGTGTTCCTCTGACCATTTTGTAGTAAGTGACAAATATACTTATGGGAAATGTATAGGAGTAAAAGTATAAATTTTAATTAGGAAATGAAGTGGAGTAAAAGTAGTAAAAGTTAAAAGCTGAAATATAAAAACTAAAGTACAGATACTCCCAAAAAATACTTAAGTACTGTGACACCATGAGCAAAAAACTGATATTTTGAGGAAGTTTATACACTTACGATAATGATAAAATAATCTGCAGCATAGTTGATTTGGCTTGAGAAAGCCAATTTACTGAATCCTATTTAAACTTATTATTAAGTTGGCTTGAGAAAGCCAACTTACTGAAATCCTATTTAACTTATTATGTTGGCTTGGCATAGTTATCAAAGACAGCCTTTTAAATTAAAACAGTGCAGCGAATCAACACAAAACAATTAGAAGAATATATTATAGAGATTAAAATGAGTGCTTGTGTGATCTTTTTGTCTTAGGTGAAAATAACATCCATCTCTCCAGCTTCAGAGGACAGTGATTCTGGCTTTTCGTCAGTAGATTGGACAAATCAAGTACAAAATTTTAAAAATTCATAATAGCTTGGGGAATATAAACGAAAACAGCCACGTGAACATAAGCTGTTGATAAATAAATCGAAAATGGGTATTGATGCTGGATTTAGTATTAAAAGAGACTGCATTTACCAGCTTCTTTCAGTAAATTAGATTTTAATGGGGCTATTTCAATAAACGAATCATTAAATACTTGTAATTAGAGATCTACCGATATGGGTTTTTCTATAGCCGATGCTGATGTTTAGAGGTCAGGGTCAGCCGATGGCAGATATTTGCTGCTGATTTTTAGGGCCGATATCTTGAAGTTTTCCTGTGTTGCCTTTAAGGCAAAATGTTAAGGACTTTTATTTTGATATGATGTAGACCTGGAGTTCGGGGTTAGAGGTTATTTCCTGTATGGAAGAAAGGAAGCTGACAGTATGTGTGCACATGTAATCCATCTGTTGTTAGCACTAGAAGCAATGTCGTAAGTACAAAATGTATTATGTTAATAAGTTAATATTACAGTCCTGTTTAAAAAGAAAAGACTACACAGTTACAGTGTTTATTTGTGTGTAGATACAGGTATATTTAATTAGACAAGATTTATGTTAAAACATTCAAACTTTTTTCCTTTGTTACAGTTTTCACTCTGTCATGTAAGATGATGTTGAAAGCCACAGTAAACAGCAAGAAATCGCTCACTACGACTTGTCGTCATTTTGCATCAGAGTTAGCTGGCTGGATAGCTACAGTTGTTACACTGCAGTGAGGACAGCATAGTGAAAAGACAGAAAAGTTAGTGTTGAACATCGTGGCAAGATGGAAGGAAAAGTCTTCTGTAGCAAGTAGAAGTTCTCACTCATCTGCGTCATCAAGCAGTGCATTAATCCGTGCACGGGCTAAAGCAGCAGCTGCTAAGGTACGTGCTGAATATGCAGAAAGAGAGGTTAAAGCTAAAATAGAAAAGGCAGCTAAAGAAGCTGAATCACAGTTGGAGAAAGTAAAAAGAGAGACTGAGCTTGAAACACTCGCCATGTGTCATGAAGCAGCAGCAGCTGAAGTTGAAGCAGCCATTTGGGAATCGGCTGACACAATTGCTAAATGTATTCTGTTGGATGAAACAAGCACTTCAGGAGAAGATAAAATGGAGCGGACAAGCGAATATATCCAAACTCATTTTGGCCCGACTAGCTCCATATGCATGTAGCAAGTCCAGACATAGCACTCAGAAAAGCCTGGGAACGTCTTCAGGAATGTTACGCAGCACCAGAGGTAGTTGAAAAAGCCCTCTTCACTCGACTAGATAAGTTCCCTAAGGTTTCGGCGAAAGAAAATCTGAAGCTAAGGGAGCTAGCAGATCTGCTGATGGAAGTGCAGTGTGCTAAGGAAGACGGCTACTTTCCAGGTTTGTCCTACCTGGATACTGCACTAGGCATTGAACCTATAGTAGCCAAACTGCCTTATGGGCTTCAAGAAAAATGGATCTCTGCAGGTTCAAGGTATAAAGAAGAAAACGGAGGACGGTTTCCACCATTTGAATTCTTTACCAGATTCGTCTGCCATGAGGCAAAGAAAAGGAATGATCCCAGTTTTGTCTTTTTAAATGCTAGTGGATCTTCTGTAAATGTTGAAAGTCCGTATCTTAAAAGCTCCAAGAACCCCATTGCAGTTCATAAGACCAATGTCTCCCCAGCAGAGTCAAGTACTTCCAGTGACCCAAATAAGAGCTGCCCAATACATGGAAAGCCACATCCACTGAAGAAGTGCAAAGCTTTTAGAGTCAAAGATCTTCAAGACAGGAATGCCTTTCTGAAAGAGAGAGGATTCTGCTTTAGGTGCTGTGGTTCAAATAGTCATGTGGCGAAGGACTGCACAGCAGTAGTGAAATGTTCTAAGTGTGACAGCACCAAATATGTCTCAGCTATGCATCCGGGCCCTCCACCACAGACCATGGCTCCGGTAAATTTGTTGCAGAATGGCGGGGAAGGAGAAGAGGGTAACGACAGTAGGGAAGTCGTCAGCTCAAGCTGAACTGAAGTATGTGGTGCAGGACAAGTTGGGAGGTCATGTTCCAAGATATGCCTAGCAAAGGTGTATCACAAGGGCTGTCCAGATAAAGCCATCAAGGCATATATCGTTTTAGATGACCAAAGCAACCGGTCATTGGCAACATCCAGTTTTTTTGACCTTTTCAACATTCAGAGTAAGCCATATCCCTACTTACTGAGAACGTGTTCTGGCACAGAGGAAACATTTGGCAGAAGGGCTGAAGATTTTATGGTCAAAGCACTTGATGGGAAAGTGACAATCCCTCTACCCCCGCTTATTGAATGCAACGACTTACCTGACAACCGGGCAGAAATTCCCATGCCGAATGCCGCTCTTCATCAACCTCACCTCGTCAAAGTAGCAGAACATATTCCTGAGTTGGACCCCACTGCGGAGATCCTCCTGCTGCTTGGTAGAGACGTAATTAGAGTGCACAAAGTAAGGGATCAAGTAAATGGCCCTCCCAATGCCCCATTTGCTTTACGTCTTGACCTAGGTTGGGTGTTGGTTGGAGAGGTCTGTCTAGGAAATGCGCACAAGCCAAATATCAGCACTTACAGGACGACAGTGCTTGATTGTCAACGGCCCTCACTCCTTCAACCATGCACAAGTTTTATGCATCTCATAGATGAACTTCATGGCAAAGAGCCCAGGAAAAGTGTCTTAGGGCTCAGAAGGGCTAAAGAAGACAGGCTGGGTAAAAATGTATTGGACCGCACTGAACAGGACAACAAGCTGGCACCATCAATTGAGGATGAGACTTTCTTGAACATAATGGACAAAGAAGTCTACAGAAATGATTCACACAGTTGGGTCGCTCCACTACCATTCAGGCAGCCTAGAGAACGGTTGCCCAACAACCGCAGCCAAGCACTCAAACGATTGGAATCACTTCAACGCAACTTGAGAAGAAAGCCGGAGATGGAACAGCAATATGTGGCATTCATGGGTAAACTGTTGGAAAACGATCATGATGAGGTGGCACCAGGATTAAGGGAAGACGAAGAGTGTTGGTACTTACCAAGCTTTGCAGTGTTTCACCCACAAAAACCAGGTCAAATCAGGGTGGTGTTTGATTCAAGTGCCCAACACTCCGGCATTTCCTTAAATAATGTGCTATTGACTGTCACTGATCTTAACAATTCCCTTTTGGGAGTACTCATGCGGTTCGGAAAGGAAAAGGTGGCTGTTATGGCAGACATACAGCAGATGTTTTACTGCTTCCTTGTAGAAGTTAAACAGGAACTATTTGAGATTTTTATGGTTCAAGAACAATGATGTGGCAAGTGAAGTCATAGACTACAGGATGAAGGTCCATGTGTTTGGGAACAGCCCGTCTC
Organism: Carassius auratus; assembly: GCF_003368295.1. Taxonomy (NCBI): domain Eukaryota; kingdom Metazoa; phylum Chordata; class Actinopteri; order Cypriniformes; family Cyprinidae; genus Carassius; species Carassius auratus. The sequence continues at coordinate 15,001,757 of NC_039268.1, forward strand.
CGGCAGTGGCAATTTATGGGCTTAGAAGGGCTAGCTTTGCAGTGTTTCACCCACAAAAACCAGGTCAAATCAGGGTGGTGTTTGATTCAAGTGCCCAACACTCCGGCATCTCCTTAAATAATGTGCTATTGACTGGCCCTGATCTTAACAATTCCCTTTTGGGAGTACTCATGCGGTTCGGAAAGGAAAAGGTGGCTGTTATTGCAGACATACAGCAGATGTTTTACTGCTTCCTTGTAGAAGAAAAACAGGAACTATTTGAGATTTTTATGGTTCAAGAACAATGATGTGGCAAGTGAAGTCAAAGACTACAGGATGAAGGTCCATGTGTTTGGGAACAGCCCGTCTCCGGCAGTGGCAATTTATGGGCTTAGAAGGGCTGTCAGAAAGGGTGCACAAAGATATGGACAAGACACCGTCAATTTTGTGGAGCGTCACTTTTATGTCGATGACGGTCTTTGTTCTGTCCCTTGAGAAGCTGAAGACATTGACTTGCTGCGTAGGACTCAGGCTTCACTTGCTGAGTCCAACCTCAGGCTCCACAAGTTTGCATCGAATAGTCCGGCTGTCTTGGCAGCCTTCCCAAGTGAGGACTGTGTGGCAGCTGGAAAAGAGGTAGACCTCTGTGGGAAGGAATCACCCATCCAACGCAGCTTAGGCCTCCTGTGGGAGGTAGCTACGGACACATTCACCTTTTCTGTGTCAATCGACGAAAAACCGTTTACCCGTCGTGGAGTTCTCTCCATGGTGAACAGTGTTTTTGATCCCTTGGGTTTTTTGGCTCCTGTCGTAATCCAAGGCAGAGCCCTTCTCAGAGAGCTGAATTCTGAGGCTTCAGAGTGGGACGCTCCATTACCTGAAGAGAAATTATGCAAGTGGGAGGCTTGGCGAAAATCACTTCAAGAGTTGAAGCACTTCCATATATCAAGGATGTACACAGGCCTCTCTTTAACCAAGGCCGAACGAATGGAACTCTGTGTGTTCTGTGATGCTTCCAATATGGCCATTGGGACTGTAGCCTATTTGAAGACCATCCAAGCAGACATTGTGGACATTAGATTTGTCATGGGGAAGTCTAAACTTGCTCCTCAATCAGAGCCAACCATACCCAGACTTGAACTATGTGCTGCGGTTTTGGCTGTGTTAGTGGCCGAACTGATTCAGGATGAACTGGACTTGAAGTTAGATTCCATTAAGTTCTACACTGATAACAGAGCGGTTCTTGGATACATTCATAACCAATCCAGACGGTTTCATGTATATGTCCACAATCGAGTCCAGCGTATTCGCCAGACCACAAATCCTGAACAGTGGCACTGTGTACGCACAGAGGACAATCCGGCAGATATTGCATCAAGGTCTGTTCCAGCATCACATCTCACACAAACAATGTGGTTCAACGGACCTACCTTTTTGCATAAGCTTTCCGTACAACCAGAGCCTATCCTGTCATTCAGTTTAGTCTCACCAAAACTGGATGCAGAGATTCGTCCGGATGTGAAGAGTTATGCCACCCAGCTACACGAGAAAGGTCTCAGCATAGAGCGTTTTGAAAGGTTCTCCACCTTTAATACACTCCAGCGAGCCGTGGCACTCTTAATTCATGTTGCAAGATCTTACAAGTCCCCTAACATAATGGACAAGTGTAGAGGATGGCATAAATGTGAGCTGTCTCGCTCTCCAGATGAGCTTTCTCAAGCCAGAGAAGTCATCATTAGAGCCGTTAAGAGAAAAGCATTTGGAAAGGAATTTGAAACTCTGGAAAGAGACAAGCCAATTCCTAAAACAGCTCTCTACGTCGTCTCAACCCTATCTTGAAGAATGACCTCATCTGTATCGGAGGCCGCCTGAAAAACGCAGACATGGAGATTGATCAAAAGAACCCTGTAATACTCCCAAAAGACAACCATGTTTCCTTGCTGCTCATCAGACATCATCATACCCAAGTAAAACATCAGGGCCGCCATTTAACAGAAGGTGCTGTGAGAACTGAAGGACTCTGGATTTTGGGAGGTAAAAGGCTCATTAACTCAACTCTTCACAAATGTGTGACCTGTCGTAGATTTAGAGGGCGGATGCAGGAGCAACTAATGGCGGATTTGCCACCAGAGCGTCTCAAGGCCTGCCCTCCCTTCACGTATGTGGGTATAGATGTCTTCAGACCATGCCACATCACTACCAGACGTACAAGAGGAGTTCAGCCTGAGAGCAAGAGGTGGGCCATATTATTCTGTTATATGAGCTCCAGGGTGGTTCACATAGAGGTGATTGTCTCAATGGACACTTCAAGCTGTATCAATGCCTCAAGGCGTTTCTTCACCATAAGAGGACCAGCCAAACAACTACGGTCAGATTGTGGCACGAATTTCATTGGGGCCTACAGAGAACTTGGGATGAGCGCAGACCAACCAGACACTGCTGTGCAGAGGTACATACACCAACAAGGATGCTCCTGGGTGTTTAACCCACCACATGCTTCTCACATGGGTGGTTCATGGGAACGCCTCATTGGAGTGGCTCGAAGGATCCTGGAGTCAATGCTTCTTAAACATGGCACTCGCCTGACCCATGAAGTCTTGTGCACACTAATGGCGGAGGTGGCAGCAATTATGAATGGAAGGCCTCTGGTTCCAGTTTCAAATGATCCAGAAGATCCATTCATTCTCACACCATCTATGTTTTTAACTCAGAAAGTCAGTACTCCACCTCCTCCTGGAGACTTTACAGACAAAGACCTCCTAACCAAGCAGTGGAGACAAGTACAAGCCTTTAGTCCAACATGTTCTGGCGCCGTTGGAGACAAATGTACTTGCCAACTTTACAAGGTCGAAAAAAATGGACCAACTCCCACCAAAATCTGCAAGAAGGAGATGTCATCCTCCTCAAGGACAATCTAGTTGTCCGCAACAACTGGCCTATGGCAATAATCACAAAGGCTATTCCTGGAGAAGACGGGAAAGTCCGTAAGGTGGAATTGAAGACCACAGATCAAGGACATCCAAAAAGGACCTTAGACCAGTGACAGAACTTGTTTTGCTTCTGAGTAAAGAATGATGTTGATATGTTTAGTTAATACATAACTTGTTAAGTGTATTGACCTCACAGATGCCAGGCGGGGAGTGTGTTGCCTTTAAGGCAAAATGTTAAGGACTTTTATTTTGATATGATGTAGACCTGGAGTTCGGGGTTAGAGGTTATTTCCTGTATGGAAGAAAGGAAGCTGACAGTATAGCTGTGTCCCAAAGTTGAGTGTACGCACTTCGAAGGCCACGGACTTCGAAGACCGGTCTCCGAAGTGCACGAAGGGCCCTCCGAAGTGCGTGGATGCTCCGCCTTCGCAGGATTTCCTAATTCCTCCACCTGGTGTTTCCAATTAGCGCTCTGTCGCATAGCAACGGTGCGAGCAGAGCACTGACGAGAGGACAGTCCTGCCAGGAGAGGTGGAGCCAGAGCGGTTTTTGTTTTTATGTTTTACGTCAAACTGGAGAAGCCTCCGGCATAACCAAGACCGAGGCCAAGTTCCACTGGTTTTCTGTCGGATTACAACTTTAAATGCAGGTACTGGTTTGGAGCTTACTTGAATAATGTAACGTTAATGATACATATGAAAAACTACAAAATACACGAACACTCATATCAGTTAAAATGCTTACTGATATCTTACAAAGGTGCGATTTTATGTAATTTATTGTCTTGACCATGGTGATCATATGTAGACATGTTTGCAACCCGTTTTTATTAAGCAGTTTAGCATGAAAATAAAACTGAAAAAAAGTGCATAGTATGAACAGTGCTCTGTTTGATTTTAATATTCGGATAATAAATATTGTTACTTTAATCAGAGGTGGACTGTAAGGAAGTAACCTACATTAGTTAAGTTTACTCAGATATACAAATATAAAGTACTATGTTTTGTTTTGTTTTTTTCTCACAGACAGCAGCACTACAAAAATATGGTATTTTACAACATGATGAATTGTTGTAGATTAAACTACCCAACAGTGTATTAGTAGGCAACTTTAAATTGAATAACATTGAACATATTTAGAAATTAAACAAATTATTTTTCAGAACAATACTGTACATACCTTTACTTTTACTCTCAATACCTTAAGTATATTAGAGTATGCAAGATAATACTTCTACTTAAAGGATAGTTCAGTGAAAAATGACAATTCTGTGATTCTTTGCTCACCCAGTTGTTCCAGATTTCTCATTTTCCTTTTTATGTTAAGTGTCCCTTCAGCTAAGGTTTTAAACATGACTAGTAGATTTTAGCCAATATGGTATTGGTAGTTATTAAAAGTAGTTTACTTAAGTATCTCAATATTTCTTCTACTAATTACATTGTCACGGAGCTAAACAATTTCTCTTTTCCTTCTTTCCCTAAATCAGACTGGACTCCTGTTCAGGATAGAGCTGAATGTGGCAGCGCTGGACAGGTGTTTCATGGTCTTGGCTCTGACAGAGCTGCTGGATCTTCTGAGAAGTGAACGCCAACAGTGATGGGTGCCACAGTCCAGACCCTGGTGTTTCTCTTCTGTCCGCCAGTGGTACATCATAAAGATGGTCTCCAGAGTGTTTGACATGTGCCTCATTCCACTGTCAATGCATTGTCCTCCAAGTCTCTGCTTCACCAAGAGATTCACCTCCTGAAGACCTCAGAACACATGGAAGCAGTGCTGGACTCAAACTGATGTTGTTTTTCTGATTTTAAACCTAAACTATGCTGTAAATGGTTGTAAAAAGTACTTTCAATTATAGAGAAATTTGTCTTAATGTGTAAAAAAAAATATTTACAGGATGAAAAAATGAAAGAATGTTTTGAGAAAAATGTATTAAACAAATTAACAACGTACAGAATTGTTCAAAATAATAGCAGTACAATGTGACTAACCAGAATAATCAAGGTTTTTCGTATATTTTTTTATTGCTACGTGGCAAACAAGTTACCAGTAGGTTCAGTAGATTCTCAGAAAACAAATGAGACCCAGCATTCATGATATGCACGCTCTTAAGGCTGTGCAATTGGGCAATTAGTTCTCTGTTCCGATCAAAACATTAAACAGGTTCTCCCCACTCAGTGATGCACCCACTGAGAAACCTGATGAAAGTGCTCTAGTTATTGGCGATTCTATTGTACGGAACGTGAATATAGAGACACCAGCCACCATAGTCAAATGTTTACCGGGAGCCAGTGCGCCTGACATCTTGGCAAATTTAAAAGTGCTGGCTAATGCTAAACATAAATACAGTAAGATTGTTATTCATGTCGGCTCTATTGATGTTCGACTTCGCCAGTCGGAGATCACTAAAAATAACTTTAAAGAGGTCCATGTCGATAATGAAAAAGATGCATTGGGATCAGCATTTATAGACATTCTGAACTCTATTGGTGTTAGACAACATGTTTCAGGACCTATTCATTGTCGAAATCATACTCTAGATTTAATACTGTCACATGGAATTGATGTTGATAGTGTTGAAATTATTCAGCCAAGTGATGATATCTCAGATCATTATTTAGTTCTGTGCAAACTTCATATAGCCAAAATTGTAAATTCTACTTCTTGTTACAAGTATCGAAGAACCATCACTTCTACCACAAAAGACTGCTTTTTAAGTTATCTTCCTGATGTATCCGAATTCCTTAGCATATCCAAAACCTCAGAACAACTTGATGATGTAACAGAAACTATGGACTCTCTCTTTTCTAGCACTTTAAATACAGTTGCTCCTTTACGCTTAAGAAAGGTTAAGGAAAACAGTTTGACACCATGGTATAATGAGCATACTCGCACCCTTAAGAGAGCAGCCCGAAAAATGGAGCGCAGCTGGAGGAAAACAAAACTAGAGGTATTTCGTATTGCTTGGCGGGAAAGTAGCATATCCTACAGAAAGCATTAAAAACTGCTAGATCTGATTACTTTTCTTCTCTTTTAGAAGAAAACAAACATAACCCCAGGTATTTATTCAATACAGTGGCTAAATTAACGAAAAATAAAGCCTCAACAAGTGTTGACATTTCCCAAAACCACAACAGTAATGACTTTATGAACTACTTTACTTCTAAAATCGATACTATTAGAGATAAAATTGCAACCATTCAGCCGTCAGCTACAGTATCACATCAGACAGTGCACTATAGACTCCCTGAGGAACAGTTCCACTCATTCTCTACTATAGGAGAGGAAGAATTGTATAAACTTGTTAAATCATCTAAACTTACAACATGTATGTTAGACCCTATACCATCTAAGCTCTTAAAAGAGGTGCTTCCAGAAGTCATAGGTCCTCTTCTGACTATTATTAATTCCTCATTGTCATTAGGATATGTCCCCAAAACCTTCAAACTGGCTGTTATTAAGCCTCTCATAAAAAAGCCACAACTTGACCCCAGAGAACTAGTTAATTATAGACCAATCTCGAATCTCCCTTTTCTGTCCAAGATACTAGAAAAGGTGGTATCCTCACAATTATATTCCTTCTTAGAGAAAAATGGTATATGTGAGGATTTCCAGTCAGGATTTAGACCATATCATAGTACTGAAACTGCTCTCCTTAGAGTTACAAATGATCTGCTCTTATCATCTGATCGTGGGTGTATCTCTCTATTAGTTTTATTGGATCTTAGTGCTGCGTTTGACACAATTGACCACAACATTCTTTTGCATAGACTTGAACACTTTGTTGGCATCAGTGGAAGTGCATTAGCATGGTTTAAATCGTACTTATATGACCGCCATCAGTTCGTAGCAGTGAATGAAGATGTATCATATCGATCACAAGTGCAGTATGGAGTACCTCAAGGCTCAGTTCTAGGGCCGCTACTCTTCACGCTTTATATGTTACCCTTGGGAGATATCATCAGGAAACATGGTTTTAGCTTTCACTGTTATGCTGATGATACGCAGCTCTATATTTCCTCGCAGCCCGGTGAAACACACCAATTTGAAAAACTAATGGAATGCATAGTCGATATAAAAAATTGGATGACGAGTAATTTCTTACTGCTAAATTCAGAAAAAACAGAGGTGTTAATCATAGGGCCTAAAAACTCTACTTGTAATAACCTAGAACACTGTCTAAGACTTGATGGTTGCTCTGTCAATTCTTCGTCATCAGTTAGGAACCTAGGTGTGCTACTTGATCGCAATCTTTCCTTAGAAAGCCACGTTTCTAGCATTTGTAAAACTGCATTTTTCCATCTCAAAAATATATCTAAATTACGGCCTATGCTCTCAATGTCAAATGCAGAAATGTTAATCCATGCATTTATGACTTCAAGGTTAGACTATTGTAATGCTTTATTGGGTGGTTGTTCTGCACGCATAGTAAACAAACTACAGCTAGTCAAAAATGCAGCTGCAAGAGTTCTTACTAGAACCAGGAAGTATGACCATATTAGCCCGGTCCTGTCTACACTGCACTGGCTCCCTATCAAACATCGTATAGATTTTAAAATATTGCTTATTACTTATAAAGCCCTGAATGGTTTAGCACCTCAGTATTTGAATGAGCTCCTTTTACATTATACTCCTCTACGTCCGCTACGTTCTCAAAACTCAGGCAATTTGATAATACCTAGAATATCAAAATCAACTGCGGGCGGCAGATCCTTTTCCTATTTGGCGCCTAAACTCTGGAATAACCTACCTAACATTGTTCGGGAGGCAGACACACTCTTGCAGTTTAAATCTAGATTAAAGACCCATCTCTTTAACCTGGCATACACATAACATACTAATATGCTTTTAATATCCAAATCCGTTAAAGGATTTTTAGGCTGCATTAATTAGGTAAACTGGAACCGGAACACTTCACATAACACCGTACTTTCTACATCATTATAAGAATGGCATCTACGCTAATATTTGTCTGTTTCTCTCTTGTTCCGAGGTCACCGTGGCCACGAGATCCAGTCTGTGTCCAGATCAGAGGGTCACTGCAGTCACCCGGATCCAGTACGTATCCAGATCAGATGGTGGATCAGCACCTAGAAAGGACCTCTACTGCCCTGAAAGACAGCGGAGACCAGGACAACTAGAGCCCAGATACAGATCCCCTGTAAAGACCTTGTCTCAGAGGAGCACCAGGACAAGACCACAGGAAACAGATGATTCTTCTGCACAATCTGACTTTGCTGCAGTCTGGAATTGAACTACTGGTTTCGTCTGGTCAGAGGAGAACTGGCCCCCCAACTGAGCCTGGTTTCTCCCAAGGTTTTTTTCTCCATTCTGTCACCGATGGAGTTTCGGTTCCTTGCCGCTGTCGCCTCTGGCTTACTTAGTTGGGGTCACTTCATCTACAGCGATATCATTGACTTGATTGCAAATAAATGCACAGACACTATTTCAACTGAACAGAGATGACATAACTGAATTCAATGATGAACTGCCTTTAACTATCATTTTGCATTATTGAGACACTGTTTTCCAAATGAATGTTGTTCAGTGCTTTGGCGCAATGTATTTTGTTTAAAGCACTATATAAATAAAGGTGATTGAGGTGAGTTGAAAGGGGTGTGTTCAAAAAAATAACAGTGTGGCATTCAATCACTGAGGTCATCAATTTTGTGAAGAAACAGGTGTGAATCAGGTGGCCCCTATTTAAGGATGAAGCCAACACTTGTTGAACATGCATTTGAAAGCTGAGGAAAATGGGTCGTTCAAGACATTGTTCAGAAGAACAGCGTACTTTGATTAAAAAGTTGATTAGAGAGGGGAAAACCTATAAAGAGGTGCAAAAAATGATAGGCTGTTCAGCTAAAATGATCTCCAATGCCTTAAAATGGAGAGCAAAACCAGAGAGACGTGGAAGAAAACGGAAGACAACCATCAAAATGGATAGAAGAATAACCAGAATGGCAAAGGCTCAGCCAATGATCACCTCTAGGATGATCAAAGACAGTCTGGAGTTACCTGTAAGTACTGTGACAGTTAGAAGACGTCTGTGTGAAGCTAATCTATTTTCAAGACTCCCCCGCAAAGTCCCTCTGTTAAAAAAAAGGCATGTGCAGAAGAGGTTACAATTTGCCAAAGAACACATCAACTGGCCTAAAGAGAAATGGAGGAACATTTTGTGGACTGATGAGAGTAAAATTGTTCTTTTTGGGTCCAAGGGCCACAGGCAGTTTGTGAGACGACCCCCAAACTCTGAATTCAAGCCACAGTACACAGTGAAGACAGTGAAGCATGGAGGTGCAAGCATCATGATATGGGCATGTTTCTCCTACTATGGTGTTGGGCCTATTTATCGCATACCAGGGATCATGGATCAGTTTGCATATGTTAAAATACTTGAAGAGGTCATGTTGCCCTATGCTGAAGAGGACATGCCCTTGAAATGGTTGTTTCAACAAGACAATGACCCAAAACACACTAGTAAACGGGCAAAGTCTTGGTTCCAAACCAACAAAATTAATGTTATGGAGTGCCCAGCCCAATCTCCAGACCTTAATCCAATTGAGAACTTGTGGGGTGATATCAAAAATGCTGTTTCTGGAGCAAAACCAAGAAATGTGAATGAATTGTGGAATGTTGTTAAAAAATCATGGAGTGGAATAACAGCTGAGAGGTGCCACAAGTTGGTTGACTCCATGCCACACAGATGTCAAGCAGTTTTAAAAAACTGTGGTCATACAACTAAATATTAGTTTAGTGATTCACAGGATTGCTAAATCCCAGAAAAAAAATGTTTGTACAAAATAGTTTTGAGTTTGTACAGTCAAAGGTAGACACTGCTATTTTTTTGAACACACCCCTTTCAACTAATTGCCCAATTGCACAGCCTTAAGAGCGTGCATATCATGAATGCTGGGTCTTGTTTGTTTTCTGACAATCTACTGAACCTACTGGTAACTTGTTTGCCACGTAGCAATAAAAAATATACTAAAAACCTTGATTATTCTGGTTAGTCACATTGTACTGCTATTATTTTGAACAATACTGTACATAAGTACTTCTTTTATTTACACGTGAATATGCAAAAAAATAATAATATACAAAATGTACTTATTTACAAACAAATTACACACAAAAAATGAATAATGTATACAACTTGCACCACAAAAATAAACTACAGAAATTAGGTTGTTTCATTGACAACATGATATTTTAAAAAGATACTGAAAAACTGTAATGTACCCATTTTTCCCCCACTGTTTTCTCTTGACTAATGAAGAATATATTTGTTAAACATTCTCTCAAGAAGAGAAAGCTTGTGTGCTCCTCTCTCTGGAGTTTGATGTCCTCCCTGAGCAGCTCCACTCGCTCCCTCACCTGTCCCAGGACACTTAGCAAATAAGTCATGCCTGTTAACAACAACAGCACAATGAATTTCAGCAAAAAATTGTCTATTAACTTTGTATTAAGTCTTTCCTCAGCAGGCTCACTTTCTCCAGAATAGTACCAAAATTGCACTTGTAAAAAAAAAAAAAAAAAGAGATCTTAACATTAGGAAATATGACACAGCAGGACATGCATACTAAATTCTGAAGTGCTAAAGTTTGGTTAAAACATTTGTAGACATCTCTTGCATGACAGCACTTCAAAAACACAACAAAGGGAAAGACAATTGCCTTATACTAAATATAATATTGACTTGACTGTCTAATTGTTTTTGGGCTTTATGTAAAAAAATTTAAAAAAAAAACACTGGCTTTTAACACATTGGCTAGATATTTTGGTAAATGAAAACACAATACTTACATTTCAATGTGAAGTCCCCCACATAACTCTCACCTGCTTTGTTATTTGAATATAAACACTGTCGTTGTATGCACTCAAGTGATTCTGGGATATGGTAGGGTAAGAAGTGTTCATCAGATGTACACTTCTGCTGAGTCCCAATTCGCATACTATCCGTCCTAAATAGTATGCGAAACTAGAATTAGTACGTCCCAAATCGTAGTATGTTGAAAATAGTATTCCAAAGATACCCGGATGGTCTACTATTTCCGGTTAGAATTCGAAGTGCAGATCAATGCACACTCTAAGTGCTAATATTGCCCACAACCCATTGCGTACGGGAGGGAGGAGCTTTGCGATGGCTTTGTGGTGATGTAAACATGGCAGCCGGGTGCAGCAGCGGAGATGCGCCCTCAGCTTTAAAGTGTAAGAATTCAAATGTTTAACCCTAATTAAAGTTATATTTTATTTCGTTACACACATTGCACATGAACGTCAGTACCAGCCGCCTCACAAACGACCTGCGTTTGGTTCTACGACGACGCAGCCCTGCTTCCTCACTCCTCAACTTGGTAGAAGCACACATAGTAAAATGTATTGTGAAGAAAAACGATGAGAAAAAATTATGGGAATAGTAAATAAAATTTTATTGGACATAAAGAATGAATGAAACGTTAACAGTTGTGGTGTGCGTAACTAGTCAACCACGTTGTCGTTCATGTTGCATGACGTCATCGAAGTATGTCCCAGAGCGTGCATACTCTTTTGCTACACACTCCAAAGCATGTACTTTTCCCTCACAAAAAAAGTACATACTTTTAGGTCGTAGTATAAGTAGGCGAATTGGGACTCAGCATTCGTTTTCATGGGAACTGAAGGGCGCATTTGACGTCGCTTTCGAAATTCGTCAGCCTTCGTCGCGCCGCGGTGACGCATTCGCACTTCAAATGTGCACTTCCAAGTGGGCATTCTGACTTTGGGACAGCTTACGTCGTGACGCTGTGATGCAATCACACTCCACATCCGCACTTCGGAGTCCACGCACTTCACTTTGGGACACCCTTCGTCGCACTGCTGTGACGCATTCGCACTTCAAATGCGCACTTCGGAGTCCATGCACTTCACTTTGGGACACAGCTTATGTGTGCACATGTAATCCATCTGTTGTTAGCACTAGAAGCAATGTCGTAAGTAAAAAATGTATTATGTTAATAAGTTAATGTTACAGTACTTTTTAAAAAGAAAAGACTACACAGTTACAGTGTTTATTTATGTGTAGATACAGGTATATTTAATTAGACAAGATTTATGTTAAAACATTCAAATTTTTTTCCTTTGTTACAGTTTTCACTCTGTCATGTAAGATGATGTTGAAAGCCACAGTAAACAGCAAGAAATCGCTCACTACGACTTGTCGTCATTTTGCATCAGAATGAGCTGGCTGGATAGCTACAGTTGTTACACTGCAGTGAGGACAGCATATTTCCCCTTCATTTGCATGGTAAAATATCACACTAATAATAAGTGGATGCACAACATTTCTAAACTATCATCATTTATTGAGCACGGACTTGAACCATCTCTCAAATCTTAATTTTGTGCACTGCATGGTATTAAAATAAAAAATGTATCCAAAGTTAACCAAACAAATCAATAAACTTACAAAGTATTAAATATATAAAACAGGTAATATATATATATATATATATATATATATATATATATATATATATATATATATATATATATATATATATATATATATATATATAAAACAGGTTATATATATATATATTAAATATATATATATATTAAATATATATATATATATATATATATATATATATATATATATATATATATATATATGAAGAGATCGGATGCAAAAGCCTCTAAGTGCCATCTGAAATTTTCATCTAAAATTAGGATTTTTATCAGGCTCCTATGTTTATGTTCAGTTATTTCACTTTAATAACCTGGAAAAGGACCTACACATTGCCATTAAAGTAAAATGACTCAACCTATAGGAGCTTGATAAAAATCTCCGATTTGTGTGTGCCGAACCGAAGATATTGATCCGAACGGATCACGGATCAATGATGATCCGTTGAACCACTACTATAGTGTCATTTGAAAACATTGCGTTTTAAAATACAACAACGAGTACCACGAAACCATTTAAAGAGGCGTATTCAGCGGTCTCCTTGACGGGAAACAGTCAACAAAGTAAAATGATCTCCAATGTATGGCGCACTTTATTCATTTTATCAAATGATCATAATCACATCTATTCATTTTGCAGTCCTGCTACTAGCATTTTATTCAGACTAAACTCCCTTTAATTCGGGTGAGAAAGCTTTTTCCAAGTGGCTTTTGCAAATAATAATAATAACGCTGCAGACCCATTTTGCAGCATTAAGGTTAGGGTGACCACCCGTCCCGCGTAGCTCGTGCGCGCACAGCGTTTGAAGCCCAATTCACGCGTCCCACAAATTGAGACTGTGTCACGCATAATCAATGCTTGCTCAAAAAAAGTTGGTCGCTCATCTATGTCTGGAGTCACCAACCCGTCGATCGCGGTCGACAAGTCGATCTTGGAAGCATTTTAAGTCGATCGCGAAGATTTTTCTAAATCTGAGAAAAACAGGTGCGAGCCTCCGCTGACTGCGCGCGCACCTCCTGAAACAGACGAGACATTTATACTTGACGCAACTGTTTTAGACTGAAAATCAGACCATACAACTGATTTAGACGCGGGTGCCGGCGTGATGAGATGTACTAATATCCGTCTGCTCGGGCATGATTGTTTTAGGCATGTAATTGATTGATTATTGAGGTAATAGGGATTGCACGGTTCGCTTAAAAAAAAAAAAAAAAAAAAAAAAAAAAACCTTTCTGTTGATGCATGCACATTCTGGCTTCCCAGACATTACAAAAAAAAAAAAAAAAAAAAAAAAAAAAAAAAAAACCTGGACAAATCATTCACTCTTGTTCAACGCGAATGCTGTATATGAGCAGTAATTTATTCTTAAAGTGAATAAATTGTAATGAAAAATAAATAAAATTAAATAGCTGAACTAAATCGTAAATGGAAGTGCATTTGTCGATTCTGTCATAAGCATACAGTACATCAGCAATTAAAAATGTTTAGGGGAATAGGGCATTATTAATATACCATGTAAGGTGGTATGTGCCAGAAATGGGTAAACCACTATCAGTGAGTCTGCCCATGGGGTGGGGGCACCACCGCGCAAGGCAGTGTCCCACATTGTCCCTCAGAAACATACCCCTTGTCCCCCCTTGGGCTTATTAGCAGGTGGTCACCCTAATTAAGGTTATTAATTGATCGTTAATTTAAACAACGATCAATCATGCATCAAACCATGCTTGCAAACAAATGTCATTCACCATTCTGGGCAGCTCCAGGACAGCGGTCTCTCCGGGCACGCTGCTGTCTGTGAGCGGGGCGGAGTAACGTAGCCCTCATTCACGCTGCAGTGTTTGTAAGAGCTGCCAACATCTTCACCCCATTTACAGAGTGAAATTCTGACTACCTTTATCTCCCAGGACTGTTGTTGTATCTTCCAAAAGTTTTAGCTTGGGGTGCTTCACATGCAGCAGCAGCACTTTCCACCGCACCAATAACACGGGGCTGCCCGCCGAACATAAACCACTGATATATAAATCAGAAGTTAATAATGATACTGGATTTGAAGATTAAACTGACTTTATCAGCGGAGCACAGGATTCTGCTTTAGTTCTTCTGTGAGTACTATTATATGCACAAAATAAAAATAGATAATATAGTGTCTCTTCTTTAATTTTTTAGTAATGTGTGATAACTTGAGAAATATGTTGTCAGTACTATTAAAATAATATCAAGTTGAATGGTATTTAGGAGATTATAGTTTTTTCATTATTACTATATTGGGCCTCATTGAACTTTATAAAAAAAATGAATATTTATAAATTTTTTATTTATGCACATAAATAGATTAGAAATATCAGATGAGTTTGAATGAGTTTAAATTGATTAGAAATAGTTTGTAGAAGCAAAGCTTGATTGAGTATAATGGAATTTGGAGCTTGGCTAATCTGAACATCCTGTCAATTAAAGTCTATGGGATTTTTATTATTTTTAATATTTATTTTTATGAAAACCGTGAGTCCAATCAGATATAAAAGATATAGCACACCTCATCTGTTCAAAGACTTAAATTATTCATTTACGTGCATAAATAAAAAAAAAAGAATAAATGTTCATTTTTTAAATAAGCTTTCATAAAACCCAATATAGTAATTATGCAAAAACCATCATCTCCTAAATACCATTAAATTTGATCATATTTTAATAGTATTGCCAATATATTTATCAAGTTAACACACATTACTGAAAAAGTGAAGAAGGGACACTATAATAGTTATCTATTTTCATGTTGTGCATATAATAGTACTCACATAAGGACTCACGTAATTTACTTGAAAAGATACACGTCCATTGTGTAACTGCATCATCTATTCAAACCATTGTGCTTGGATCCCTTATGATCACCTTGATTTAAACTGCATTGTTGTCAGTTACCTTGAGTGTCGTTGCCCACACGCGACAGTGACAGGACTGTGAAATAGTCAGCTAGACAACTCTGTCATAGCTGTTATCATAGCCTAGGCTTTTTATTAGAAAAGAAAACAGCATGGGACCATGGAAAAAGACTGTTGCAGGTATATTTTGTTTTTGTTTTTGTTTTTGCAGCGGGGCAGCTCAAGAATGTTGGGCACACAAGTACTGTGGCCCTTTTGCCCCATGGCCAAGCCAACATCAAAGTTAGTTCACTAAATTTTAATTCTAGTTATTATTATTTTTCTGAGACTAAATTTCCAAACGTATCTCTTCCTAGGGCTTTAAAGCCACAAGCCCCAAACTCAGCAGACTCCTGCGGCATGGGGGGTGTTCTATGCTATATCTTTTCAGACTGATCATACTTTTTTTTATTAATTTTTTTAAATCTAAATTTCCGACTTCCATTGTGTGAGAAAAATTGTGCCCCTAGAGGAGAAAGTCCTGGGAGAGAAGGGAGGAGTCTGGCTTAGTTTCACTTTTAAATCAGTTAAAAATACAAATGAATAATAAAATTTCCCTCAAACTGACAAGCTAAACCAACATATCTGATTATTACAGGGTCAGGACTCATATTTTGGCTCAATAATTGGTTTCTGGGCAAAGAGCAGTCAGCAAGACAAAAGAAGAATCACCGCTTCTCAGCTAATGCATTCTCACCAGGGAGTTCACAACGAGTGAATTTATTCTTGTTTAAGACCTTTTAAAAATAAAACATTATGGCGATTGCACACAATCCACCCATAAGAACACACCAAGAGCTAAATTCAGATGTTTCTGAACTGTTAAAGTGATAAAATGATATATTCGCAGCAACCAACTGCCCCGCCAGCTCGTGATGTATTCTCCGAAGTCCACATAGAGAATTTACAGCCTTTTACATTAAAACACTGTGGTGAAACAATTAGAAGAATATATTATACACATGAAAATTAGTATTTATATTTTTATATGTGCTTGTGAGATTTTCTCTGTCAGGCTGAAGTTAAGAGTCACCAATAACTAGAGCACTTTCATCAGGTTTCTCAGTGGGTGCTGAGTGGGGAGAACCTGTTTAATGTTTTGTTCGGAACAGAAGAGCGGTGTTTTGACCCACGACTACACTGCTTCACTGTCACACTGTTGCCCTGCTGCAGGAGCGCTGTTGCCGGAACCGAACAATGCACAGGTATCCCTGAGCTAGACGCATCCAAAGCCGTATCTAGAGCCCTAACATTCTTACTGTCCTCAATTAAAGTTTGGATGCGTATCTCTAATTCTGAAATCTTCTCTGTCAGCCTAAGTATTTCCCTGCATTTATCAGATGTGAATCCCTCATCAGTGACAGAGATAGATAAACTGTACATGTGGCAAGAGGTGCAAATAACAATAGCAGGAGAAGCCATTAATCACAGTGCTTGATGAAATATTCTTACCACAGTTGTTTGATGAACTTGTGAAAAACTGGAGCGAGAGAGAGGAGAGGAGAAAAGAAAACAGCAATAGATTTGAATGAAAACGCTAACGACAAGCTAACGAGTGCAGGTGTACTGCACTCACGGATATAAAATAAAAGTGAACGATCAAAATTAATCTGATGAGATTGATCGATAATATCAGAAATGTGGTGTGAATTAAGTTATATTTTATCACTTTAAAAAAGAGAGAGTGATGGTAAGATAAAGATTCTAGAGAGAGAGAAAAAAAACAGCTACAAGGAGCTACGATCAACTACAGCAAGGCCAACAGGAAGCAGAGAAAACACTGTCCAACACCTGAATGGTGTTGTGCACTTTGTTTCCAACCCCACGTGATATTGAACTGTAAAGTGAAAATATTGTGTAATTTGTTTTGCATTCAGTTTTCAGTAAAAAATATTTCACAATATCAAAGTTGATATTTTATGAGGATGTATTTTTGGTGTTTTTGTTTATACAGGACAGTACAGAAAGTGCACAAGCTGGAAAGAGTGGAGGGGATGGCGTCAGAAAGGATCTAGAGCTGGGACACTTGCAAGGATCCTCCAAAGCACAACCACACTATATGCACGAGGCTATTGGTTCTAACATTTTAGGGTCCCCCTCGGTAGAAATCACATTCCGCATTCCCAGCGGTAAAAAAAGTACCCCACCTCTAACTCTGGGCCCTTGGAATCATCCTAACCTTCCTTCCCCTTACAGCGCCCTGGTGGCAGGTTCCATTCTCGAACTGTTCAACACATTTTCACTTCACAGAAGTACAAATCTCTTGTAAGGAGACACATTAGTAAAACATGTTTTTTTACAGAAACTATAGTTCCTTTTCAGGAACTCGAGCTGCATCGAAACGCTTGGGGAACGTCCCTGACGAGACCGACTCTGAATATCGTGTGCAATATGTCCATCGGAAGGGCGTGACGTCACGGGCAGGGTGACGTAGCGACCAGGAAGCTATAAAAGCACGTACCGTGCAGCTGGCTTCAGCTTCGATCTGTCAGCAAGCGCTCTGTGTGTGCATGTCAAAAGTCTGTCCCGTTGGTCCTATTTATTGTTGTCTGTCCCTAGCCATTAAAAGATCGCTAAAACAGCTCAATATGCCAAAAGTAAAAGCATAGACCAACATATTAAGGGCGATTCCAAGCCACGTTATAGATTGTGTGTTCCTCCCTGCCCTCACTACATTACGAGTGGGGATACACACAGTTTGTGCGTGGCTTGCCTGGGATCGAAGCACGCTGAGTCAGCTCTCGCCGACTGCCCGCATTGTTAACGATAGTGCCATTGCGGACGCTTCGATCCCGGAGGGCTCTCTTCGAGAAGTGAGCCTTCAGACAGACAACAATAAATAGGACCAACGGGACAGACTTTTGACATGCACACACAGAGCGCTTGCTGACAGATCGAAGCTGAAGCCAGCTGCACGGTACGTGCTTTTATAGCTTCCTGGTCGCTACGTCACCCTGCCCGTGACGTCACGCCCTTCCGATGGACAGATTGCACACGATATTCAGAGTCGGTCTCGTCAGGGACGTTCCCCAAGCGTTTCGATGCAGCTCGAGTTCCTGAAAAGGAACTATAGTTTCTGTAAAAAAACATGTTTTACTAATGTGTTATGCCTTATACAGCTCGAGCTTCGGTTCTTCCCCCCCGAGCATCGGCTTGACGCTCTGCCTTTCTTTCTCAGAGGAGATTGACACGGAGGGCGTTGGCGAGCTTGTAGTTGCACAAACATAAAGTTGCATAAGCACAGTATAAAACAAACAGTGTTATGCCTTATACAGGTAGTGTTAATGAGCAGATATTTAATCTCTGAGGGGATTAATATTGTTTGTGTGACTAAGCTGTTAGCGCGCTGTCGAGGCAACGCGTGGATTACATCATTTTCAGGTTTGATGTGAATTTTTCCATACCCGACCGCATGTCTGGTTATTTAAACTCCATTTAATAAGCAGGAGTTAGTTCTACCACTTCAATGTGTACTTATCGCAATCTAGACCGTGTCTACTTGTCTGATTGTTTGATTATTTTAAATTCTGAGGAATTTAATGACATTGAGAAGTCAATATAGCACTACAATGTGTGCTTTATCACAATCTAGACCGTGTTTACTTGTCTGATTGTTTGATTATTTTAAATTCTGAGGAATTTAATGACATTGAGAAGTCATTATATCACTACAATGTGTACTTTATCACAATCTAGACCGTGTTTACTTGTCTGATTGTTGAATTGCATTAGATTCTGAGGAATCTAATGACCGTTATCTAACTTCAAGGAGTTCAATATATAACTTCAATGTGAATTTTATCTCAATCCAGACCGTGTTAACTTGTCTGAATGTTTGATTGCATTAAATTCTGAGGAATATAATGACATTTTATTTTGACTCATGAAGTTAGATGTACTGGAGGGACTGCTGGGCAGGAGCACCCCCCTCCGCGTACAAACAGAGTGTTGCCGCCCGTGTTCCCCGCTTAAGGAAACGGGACCATAGGCTGAAGCAACGCTCTGGGCCAGTGACTTCCCAGCCTAATCCTAAAGAGCAGGCTGGGAGGTCAACGGCCAAAAAGTCATGACGTGTTTCGGTCACGACTAAAGGCGGCGGCCCCTACTGGGGTAGAGCGGTGTCCACCTCATTACACGGTGCACGTCTCACCTCAGTCCCCTCGGGAGGTGTGTCTGCCAACCCTGCCAGAGTTTCACGGTGCAGCGGCTTCCAGCGAGCACTGCTCTCAGTTATTTCCGCCCGTGAGCGTAGCGGAGCTGAGACGCTCGCCCCCTTCGGGGGCCTCTTACACCAGAGGTCAGTCTCGAGAGACTGATTCCCTTAGTACATCAGTTAGCAGTGTGTAATCTACTGCCAAATGTATCTCAATGGGTCCCGCCGACATTCAATGGGGTTACACCGACAGTAGTCGGCCCCCCAGCAGGCTCTGGTGATGGAACAAGAAGTGAATACCCTATTACGGAAGACGGCCATTGAGGTGGTCCCTCCTCTAGACAGGGAATCCGGGTTTTACAGAAGGTATTTCAAAGTTCCAAAGAATGATGGGGGGGTTGCGTCCGATCTTAGACTTATGTCATCTAAACCTCTCAGTTATGTCACTGAAGTTTAAAATGCTCACTGTCAAACAGGATGTAGCTCAAATCAGATCTGAGGACTGGTTTGTCGCAATAGAGCTCAAAGACGCATACTTCCAAATATCCATCCTTCCACAACACAGGAAGTCTCTAAGGTTCGCTTTCGGGGGCAAAGCCTACCAATATCGAGTACTTCCCTTCGGCCTTGCACTCTCACCCCGCACGTTCACGGCTCTGGTATCCCTCCGTATGCAGGGCATCCGCATTCTAAATTATATCGACGTTTGGTTGATTCTCGCTCAATCAGAGCAGATGGCAGTTCGACATCGAGGTGTCGTTCTCGCCCATATGGGGGAGCTGGGTTTGAGACTGAATGCCAAGAAGAGTGTACTTTCTCCAGTTCAGAGAACCACCTATCTAGGCGTAGTATGGGATTCGACCACGATGCAGGCACGTATGTCTCCTGCTCGGATCGAGTCGATCCTCACATCAGTCAAGAGAGTCAAAGAAGGCCAGTCACTCACTGTCAAGCAGTTTCAGAAACTGTTAGGGCTCATGGCAGCTGCGTCCAACGGGATACCTTTTTGGCCTGCTGCACATGAGGCCCCTACAGTGGTGGCTCAAGACCAAGGTGTTTTCCCCGAGGGGAAATCCTTTCCGAACTATTCAGGTCACGCGGTGATGCCTTCGTGCCTTAGACATATGGAAGAAACCTTGGGTCTTGAATCAGGGCCCAGTGTTGGGAGCTCTTGGTCGCCGTGTAATGCTAGCGACAGACGCGTCCCTCACCGGTTAGGGTGCGCTCATGAGTGGCCACCCTGCCCGCGGTCTGTGGAGCGGTCGCCATCTGACATGGCATACCGGTTGTCTAAAGATGCTAGCTGTGCATCGAGCATTGAAATATTTCCTCCCAGACCTGAGAGGTCACCATGTGTTGGTGCGCACCGACAACACATTGGCGATCTCTTATATCAGTCACCAGAGAGATTGGCATTCATGCCCCTTGTACAAGCTGGCACACCAGATCCTTCTGTGGTCCCAGGACAAACTCCTCTCGTTCGGAGCAGTGTATATTCCTGGGAGATTGACTGTGGGAGCAGACATACTGTCGAGACAGGGGCTGAGACCCGGGGGCTTCACCCCAAGGTGGTGAAGTAGATATGGAGAGTTTTTGGACCTCTTTGCGACTCAAGAGATATCGCAATGTCCCCTCTGTTTCTCTCTAGTTCATCCAGCTCCTCTGGGACTGGACACTATGGTACAGACCCGGCCGAGGCTTCGTCTGTACGCTTTTCCCCCTATCGCTCTGCTCCCGGGAGTTCTAGCGAGAGTACGCCAGGACGGGGTCCGTCGTCTATTAGTAGCCCCGTTCTGGCTGGCCCAAGTATGGCTCACAGATCTGATCTCTCTCCTCGACGGCTCTCCATGGGTGATTCCGATCAGGACAGATCTGCTCTCTCAGGCGTAGGGCAAAATATTCACCCTCGCCCGGAGTTGTGGAAGTTGTCTGTGTAGTCCCTGAGGGGGCACAGCTCATAGCTTCCGGTCTCCCAAACGAGGTTGTTGAGACCCCCACACTCCAATCCAGAGCTCCCTCTACGAGGAAACTGTACGACCTGAGGTTGAAACCCTTCTCATGGTGCAGAGACCACCAGCTTGACCCTGTTAACTGCCCAGTTGGTACAGTTCTGGAGTTTCTACAAGCTAGGCTCTCTGCGGGGTTAACTCACTCCACCTTAAAGGTGTACGTGGCGGCCATAGCTGCTTACCATGTCCCTTTCAATGGTCAGTGGGTAGATACCCCCCAGTTACACGTTTCCTTCGGTGCACTGAGGCTGAGACCTCCAGTACGGTCCCGTGTCCCCCCCTGGGACTTGGTTGTGGTGTTAGAGGCTCTTTGTAAAGCTCCATTTGAGCTGATTCATGAATATTACTGGCAGGCCCCCTCGGTGGCCCCTACCTACTTAGACTTGCCCCTGGTATGGCCAAAGCATTTTTATACCCTCGAGCGGGTTCCGTTCTAAAGTTCCCTCTGTTACGCCACAACCCATAGTACTGCAGGCCTTCTGTCCTCCTCCCTTTCGGGAGCCAGACCAGGAGAAGCTATTAGCCCTCTGGTCTTCCCCCTCCTTTGGGGGCCAAGGCTCACTCTACTCTGGGTATGGTGGCCTCTAAGGCCTTCTCAGCAGGTGTGTCCCTCTTGGACATCTGCAACGCTGCGGGGTGGTCCACGCATTCTACATTTGTCAGATTCTATGATCTTGATATGCGAGCCACTCCGGGCTCTTCTGTTCTCTCGCCTCAGCTGTGCTCTTTGGATCCACACTAGGCAGGGATTTGGTAGTCTGGCAGAGTGGGCACGTCGTTCCCCAAGCGTTTCGACGCAGTTCGAGTTCCTGAAAAGGAACGCCTCAAGGTTATGTATGTAACCCTAGTTCCTTGAAGGAACGAGACGCTGCGTCGCAGAGCCATACTCCCGGCACCCCTGCCGGCCCTTGCTTCCCTACTCGAAGCTGAAGCCAGCTGCTCGGTACATGCTTTTATAGCTTCCTGGTCACTACGTCACCCTGCCCGTGACGTCACGCCCTTCCGATGGACAGATTGCACACGATATTCAGAGTCAGTCTCATCAGGGACGTTTCCCAAGTGTTTCGACGCAGCGTCTCGTTCCTTCAAGGAACTAGGGTTACATACGTAACCTTGAGGCATTTTCCACCAAAATAAATATCAACTGGTTTCAGGCATAAAAGTACAAGGGTTTTTTCTTGCAAGTTCAGCACAAAATATGTATGTTATTTTACAAAATCCTTTAAATATTATGCATTTGGAATGTTCTTCTACAGGTTTTTAACAATACATCTATGCACAAACACTGGAAACTAAAGTTTGGGATTATTTTCATCTGTTTTATACAGTACTGCTGTTTTACAATTTTGAGCATGTCGTAGTTTATTGAAGTTGATTGTAAAGCCATTACTGCCAGTCATTTGATTTTTAACTTTTACAATGTACAGTGTTGATCTAAATGCAAACTAGTCTCAAATTGAACATAGTTGTGTATTCACCCATGTTGAAAGGTACAATGGTGAAACAACATTGCGTTATCAACGTTGATTTACTTTGCAAAATCAACACCTAATTCAACGTTTATCCAGCGTCTACAGAATGACCATAATTCACCCAAGACGGTGAAACAATGTCGCGATTTCAACGGAGAATCAACGTCACAATATCAACCTTGATCCAATTTGCAAAATTGAAAGGTCCTTTCAACGTTGATTCAACCATGACATTGTTTCAACGTTTAAATGCCGGCTGGGTTAGGAAATGTTTACTTAACGAAATCATGGCATGGTGGCTTCACTTGTTATGATGTCTTGAGCAATTCAGTTTTATATTAGTAGTTATAGCCATTGTGACGTGAACGTCATCTCAGATAGATCTATAACTAAGGGAGAATGTGTTGACATTGACGCGTATTGTCTACACTGGACGTAGTTGTGTTTGATCATGATGCAACAGTTGTAAATAAATCAAGCTCACGTCCTCTTGCTCAAAAATGTTTAAAGTGGCAAGGCTTTAAGTCGGCATGAAATGGAAGTAGAGATTGTCCTTTTTTCCTTGTGGTGACATACATCCGAGTGAAACGGATTCTGAAACGGGAAAAAAAAAAAGTAGGACGGGGCTTGATTTCATCCTTCGGTAATTGATTGGATCGTTGGAAGATGGGCGTTGCTAACAAAATAGATGCATTTTTGAATGCCTTGCACACAGACGTGAATTTCCCAATATTCTTCCTTCCTCAAAGTGCAAGAATTCAAGCCAGCGGGCCTGCAGACTGGGTTGTTCGGGAATAGGGAAAAGGACTTGAGGAGGAGCGCAACCAAAAATTTACCTGACCACCATAATGCCAATTGCTAATTGCTGCAATCTTCTCAAGATGAAGAGGCAGGGAGTGTGACGACTGGATGAAGGAGGAGCTGGAAACAAGTGCGAGTTTAAACAGTTTAATAATCAAGAAACAAACAAACAAGAGTACTACATGATGCTGGGAAGACGACAATACAAGATGACGATGAGACGGTGAGTAATCCGGATGGTGACGGTGAGAAGGCAGCAGGAGAGGATGGCACAGGAACTGCGGGGAATCGAGCCGAAGGTAAGTCGTGATGCTTTGTGGAAGTGCGGAGAGTGTATGAGGTTCCGGGGAAAGACACGGACATCCAACGCAAACAACACAGAAGCAAGAGACATAGATTAGACAAGAAACAACGTTCTCACAAACAAGACGTGAGACAAGCCAATATATAGGTAGTGTGTAATGAGTGACAGCTGCTGCTGATGACAATTAACAGAGACGCCCAAAAACGAATCAGTGCAGACGCGAAACACACAGACTTCACCACAAAGTGCAAAACCCAAAGATCACGGTTTACCAACCGTGACAGTACCCCCCCTCCCCCTCTAAGAACTCCCTTTGGAGGTCCCAGAAGGGCCTACCTGCTGATTGTAATCATCAATAAGGGAGTGATCCAATATGTCCCTAGCAGATACCCCCAACTCCTCTCCTCCGGACCATAACCTTCCCAGTCCACTAGGTACTGGAATTCTCGTCCCCTCCGTCTCGAGTCCAGAATATGATTAACCGAATAAGTCGGTTCCCCATCTACGAGATGTGGCGGTGGGGGAACCGGAGTAGGTGGATTAATATGTGCATAAAACACGGGTTTAATTTTGGACACATGAGAGGCGGGGTGTATCCTCCTGTACGCTGGAGGTAGTTTGAGGCGGACTGTCACCGGCCTAATGATCTTGGTGATAGTAAACTGGCCAATGAATTTGGGAGCTAATTTATTAGATACGAAACACAGAGGAATGATACTGGTAGAAAGCCACACCTTTTGAACCACGACGTAAATGGGAGGCTTTGACCGGTGGCGATCGGCCTTGGCCTTCGTGCGCTCCCTCATCCGGAGCAGAGTCTCGCGGGCTCTGGTCCAGGTGCGGTGGCACCTCTGGACAAACGCGTGAGGGGAGGGGACCACGACTTGAGATTTCAGACTGGGAAAGACTGGTGGCTGTTAACCTAAACTGACCTAAAAACGGAGAAAGGCCCGTAGCTGACACTGGTAACGAATTGTCAGCGTACTCCACCATAGAGAGTTGTTGACTCCAGGAAGAAGGATTCTTGGAGACCAAATTTCGCAACGTCCTCTCTAAATCTTGGTTGGCTCGCTCAGATTGTCCGTTACTTTGGGGATGATAACCCGAAGACAAGCTAACTGACGCTCCTAGCAATTTACAAAACTCTTTCCAAAATTTGGATATAAATTGAGATCCCCTGTCAGAAACCACGTCTACCAGGAGACCATGAAGCCGAAAGACGTGATCTAGGACAGTGACCGCTGTCTCCACAGGAACTGCGGGGAATCGAGCTGAAGGTAAGTTGTGATGCTTTGTGGAAGTGCAGAGAGTGGATGAGTATCCGGTGAAAGACACGGACATCCAACGCAAATAACACAGAAGCAAGAGACATAGATTAGACAAGAAACAACATTCTCACAAACACAAGACATGAGACAAGCCAATATATAGGGAGTGTGTAATGAGTGACAGCTGCTGCTGATGACAATTAACGGAGACGCCCACAAACTTATCAGTGCAGACGCGAAACACACAGACTTCACCACAAAGTGCAAAACCCAGAGATCATGGTTTACCAACCGTGAAAGGGAGACAGACACAAATAGCCATGCCCTCGCGCCATCGCATGTGACCAGAAGAGAAGATGAGTCGTTTTGAGGGGGAGGGGAGGTTTACATTTTTCATTAAAAATTATGAGGGCACAAGAATTAAAAAAAAAAATAATGAAGTACACGGATAAGTTATTTATAATAAAGAGTACAGTATTCCATTAAAAGATAAGACTTGTCAATTTAGATTTTATGCCGACTTTAAATGAGTAAAGTTTAAACGCAGATATCAGCATGTGCTGTCCAGGTCTTTACCGCATGGTCAAAACTTATGCTGCTTGGGAAAAAAAAACATAGGCTTTATGTTGAATTCTATTAATACATTCTGAAATAATGTAGGCTAAATAAAGCAAAATGTTAAGAAAATTCTAAACATTATAAAAACATGGTATGGTTGAGGCGCTGACGCAATCACTGCCTTCTTTTTTTTTTTAATCTTTTGTGGAAACTGTTACTCCGTAGTTTATGGTCATACAGACAGCAGGGGTGCCAACTGTCCATTTGCTGAGGGGTATGCAAGATCAGTGTTGGTGCCCCCCTGTATTCTAGCAGCCCCAAATGCTAACTTCCATAGAAAACTTTCTGCAAGTCAGTGACCAAAAGCCCTGCTTGTACATGGCAGGATACAAACACATAAGGAGTGAAAAAAAGTTAAAAGGATTTTAACCCCTTCCCCCATTTTCAATACCACAGGGGAAAAAAAGCATATATTTATTTATTTATATACGCATATATTTATAGTACATAGTTTACACACACATATATATATATCAAGTGTTGTCCGGTGTCGCACTCTGCTGTGATGGGTCCCGCGATCGTGCAGGTCTCTAATAGGATTGTGCTTGTTATAATGTTATGATCAATGCTCTGGACTCTGAGCATAACTTGTTTTTCTATAAAAAAATATAAAATATTTTCTATAAAAAGATAATGTCCTGGAAGTGACAAATAGCTTGTTTTATATTTAATTGCATTAACGTTATAAGTTGAGATTTAGGCTACAATTAATATTTTAACTGCTACTATGTTAAAGGAACACTTTAAAAAGCACTTTATTTGTTTAAAGTGTTTGCAAACCAAATGTTATTACACTTTTGTTCATATAGCAGAAGGCCTACTTTTAAATGAAAAAGTGCATAATACACTACTTTTGAATGCATTATTAGTTTTGTGCATAACAATGCTAATATATATACACTCACCGGCCACTTTATTAAGTACACCTGTTCAATTGCTTGGTAACACAAATTGCTAATCAGCCAATCACATGGCAGCAACTCAATGCATTTAGACATCTAGATGTGGTGAAGACAACTTGCTCAAGTTCAAACCGAGCATCAGAATGGGGAAGAAAGGGGATTTAAGTGCCTTTGAACGTGGAATGGTTGTTGGTGCCAGACAGGCTGCTGAGTTAAAAAACTGCTGATCTACTGGGATTTTCACACACAACCATCTCTAGGGATACAGAGAATGGTCCAAAAAAGAGAAAATATCCAGTTGACAGAAGTTGTGTGGAAGAAATGCCTTGTTGATGTTAGAGGTGAGAGGAATGGGCAGACTGGTTAGAGATGATAGAAAGGCGACAGTAACTCAAATAACCACTCATTACAACTAAGGTATGCAGAATACCATCTCTTAATGCACAACACATCGAACCCTGAAGCAGATAGGCTAAAGCAGCAGAAGACCACACTGGGTGCCGCTCCTGTCAGCTAAGAACAGGAAACGGAGGCTACAATTCACACAGGCTCACCAAAATGGGAAAATAGAAAATTGGAAAAATGTTGACTGGTCTGATGAATCTTGATTTCTGCTGCGACATTCAGATGGTAGGTCAGAATTTGGCGTAAAGAACATGAAAGCATGGATCCATCCTGCCTTGTCTCAATGGTTCAGACTGGTGGTGATGGTGTAATGGTGTGGGGGATATTTTCTTGTCACACTTTGTGTCCCTTAGTACCAAAATGAGCATCGTTTCAAAGCCACAGCTTACCTGAATATTGTTGCTGACCATGTCATTCCCTTTATGACTACAATGTTCCCATCTTCTGATGGTTACTTCCAGCAGGATAATGCACCATGTCACAAAGCTCAAATCATCTCAGACTGGTTTCTTGAACATGACAATAAGTGTGAGCACACCCTAACCCCTCATTTACACTGAACACGTGTGTGGCGCATTACGGCTGCGACAAGGTTTTATTTCATCCTCCATGCGGTGCCAACTCACACCGGGAGCATATCAGAAGCGGAGCGACTGGATGCGTGAGACCACGTGATTGGCCTGTCTGACGTGTTTTTCTGATTTTGGGATTTCAAGTACCAAGGATATATTGCCAATATACATGCAATACGTTTGGGAGTCTGCACAGTGTGTTTATTTTGAAATTGACAGGGATTTTTGACTTTTGTTTTGTATTTGCGGTGCGACTTGGACGCACGTCCGTCAAAAATAGACTAGGCGCCTATATTTAGCGAAGCGGAGCGGAGAGCCGCTTCTGTGATGCTTCTGAAACGCGCCGCGTCGCGGCCAGTGTAAACACAAGCATTGACAATATATCCTTGGTAGGAGACAAGAAATGGACGACGAGAGATTCATTCTGGAATCAGAAAAACACGTCGGACAGGCAAATCACGTGGTCTCACGCATCCAGTCGCTCCGCTTCTGATATGCTCCTGGTGTGAGTTGGCACCGCGTGGAGGACGGAATAAAACCTTGTCGCAGCCGTAATGCCCCGCTCATGTGTTTAGTGTAACCCCTCATTTACACTGAACACCTGTGCAGCGCATTACGGCTGCGACAAGGTTTTACTAGTGATTCAATACTTTTATGTTTGTGTGTTGTACAATGTTGTACAATAAATTTGTAGCAGGAATATAACAGACAGTAAATTGTTTTTGCAATCTTGTCTTACATTAGGCTAATAAAAAACTTTTTGTATATATATAAAAAAAAAAAACAGGAATATAACAGCTTGAAAATAAACTGTTTTTGCAGTATCATCTTATATTAATGGCTGTTAAAGAGTTTGTTCAGCCACCATCATGGTACAGGCCCCAGATTCACTTCTGCCAAAACACGTGACAACACAAACACATCTTCACAGTTCATCACTTTTGTTGCTACTTTAAACGCGTCTTCACTCAGAAGTAACCGATTCTTTCTATTAACATGCAATACATTTATTTTAATATTTCTGTTTTGTAACCAAGAGAAGTGTCATCGCTGAAGGAATGGCAAACGTTACTCAGACACCTGTAAACACAGAGCAGTGTTTTGAGTCCAAGACATTGGACATCATCTTTATTATACTTCTGACTGAACTAGCAAGGAGCTTAAGAACCAATGAGAAAGTTAAGTTCAAGTAAAATGTCTGCATTGTCCATTTCAGCATGTTGTTTTCAGGTTTCACTGTTATTTTTCTGCATAGCAATGACTGGTGAAAAGTGTTTATTAATTTACTTCAATGTATCTTTAACGTACTTGGTTACTAATGTAACCACGGTTCCCTGAAATATGGGAACGAGTACTGCGTATTAGACGCTATGGGAAAAACAATTTTTTTCTCCTGAACTGAAACCTTATTCAATCACGCAGTGAATCTGCACGGCCATTGGTGCAGTTTTATTAAAACAAACCAATGGCTCGCCAGTTGTGCTGCACGAACCTATGGCATTGAAGCCCGCCAAAATGGGCGGGAGATCTGGCTATATATTGGCCGCTTCGCCACAGGAATTCAGGTTACTTTGACTGAAGCGACGACTGAGTCGTGCAGCTTTTTAGCATGGCAAGGAACACAGTACTCATTCCCGTATTTCAGGGAACCGAGGTTACGTTAGTAGCCGAGTATGTTCCCTTCCAATACTTCACTCGTACTGCATCAATGACGCTATTGTCACGGTTCATGAATTCACTCTCTCTCTCTCGTCTATCGTGTTGTTATGTGTGTGTCTATTGGCGTGGTCACTGATCAGCGATGATCAGCAGCGCCAGCTGGTTTCAATTGTTTGTGTCCTATATAAGTTCAGTAACTGTTGTTTCATTTTGTCAGATCATTGTTTCTCCCTGGTGTGCTCCCGTACCTGTTTCCTGTGTCCTAGTTCCTGCCTGAGTCTTCCCGTGTCGTCGTCGTTCTTGGATCTTCACCTTTCACTGGATTACCAATCACCTTCACGAGGATTGCACATTCACCGGGATTCGAGGGATCATCACCGAAGCAAGCACCATCATCGTTGCCCACCGAGGTTCCTGTGTCACCGTGCCATCAGCCTTGTGTCCGCCCCTGTGTTACCCTGTGAACTGACTGTGATTTTCTGACTTTTTGAGCTTGGTCAATAAACACTCCTTGCTATTACATCCTCTCTCTGTGTTACATAACAGAACGATCCGACCCACATCATGGATGTAGCAGGCGCTTCCACGTGGAATGAGTTTGCAGCCCGAAGTATCACTAGAATGGACACTCAGGAAGAGAACATCTCGATCACAGGGAGGGTGGTCCAAGCGCTTGTGACGCAGGTGACCGAGCTCACCCAGCAGATTCAACAGCTACGAGTCTCCACTGCGCCACCCACACCGCTGAGTCCACCCTCCCCTCCAGAGCCACAGCCGCGAGAACCGAGACTGCCTACACCAGAGGGTTATTCAGGTGAACCAGAATTTTGCAGAGCATTTCTTACTCGATGTTCTATGCACTTTGCTCTACAGCCTCAGACGTTCAACCAAGAGCGATCCAAGGTGGCGTTCGTGCTAACGCTATTATCCGGGAGGGTGGCTCCCTGGGGAACGGCGGTGTGGGAGAACCAAGACCCATGCTGCGCCTCGTTCCAGGCACTCTCCGAGGAGATGAGGAAGGTTTTCGATCGGGCGGCGGCGGGTAGGGAGGCGGCCAGACTACTCGCCGATCTCCGCCAAGGTCACGGTTCGGTGTCGGAATATTCCATCCAGTCCCGCACCCTGGCTGTAGAGTGCCGATGGAACGAGGAGGCGCAGTGGGGCAGATCCCTGCACCGTATCCAGAGGGAGATCGACATGCTGGACCTTCCCACTAGTCTCAATGGACTTATTGAATTAGCACTTCGAGTGGATGGGTGGGCCACTTCGTTCACTCATGCCCGTTTAAAGGACCAAGCCCGGTAGTAACAATGAGGCTACTATCGGGTGGGATCTCCACCGGGAAGACCTCATCCTCACCATCATCAGCTACTCTCCTTCTGGTAAGACTAAGGTGGGCAACCAACACTCATGACACCCGGGCTTTATTGGATTCAGGGGCGGAAGGTAATTTTATTGATGTTGAACTGGCTCACCACCTC
Organism: Carassius auratus; assembly: GCF_003368295.1. Classification (NCBI taxonomy): domain Eukaryota; kingdom Metazoa; phylum Chordata; class Actinopteri; order Cypriniformes; family Cyprinidae; genus Carassius; species Carassius auratus. Next base: position 15,032,670 of record NC_039268.1, read on the forward strand.
CACGTTCCTATCACCCCCCTGACACACCAGATTTCTGTCAGTGCTCTTAATGGACAACAACTTCCTAACATTGCACATACTACAGAACCCATCACCCTCATCACGTCTGGCAACCACACTGAGACAATTAGTTTAGTGTCTGCGTGTTCGTCTGTATCTGTGTCTGTGTTCCAGGAGGAGGTGGTGAATTTGTCTAACGTGCCCAGGGAGTACCAGGACCTGAGAGAAGTGTTCAGTAAGTCTCGTGCTGCTTCTCTTCCTCCTCATCGTCCCTATGACTGTGCCATAGATTTAGTTCCAGGTGAGTCTCCGCCTAAGGGCAAGTTATATTCACTTTCTGTTCCAGAGATGGAGGCTATGGAGAAATATATTTCTGATTCTCTAGCATCCAAATTCATTAGACCTTCCTCATCTCCAGCGGGGGCAGGGTTCTTTTTTGTGGGGAAGAAGGATGGGTCTCTGCGACCGTGCATTGATTATCGAGGGTTGAACAACATCACGGTAAAGAATACTCATCCGTTACCGTTGATGACTTCAGCTTTCGAACAGTTGCAGGGAGCATCCATCTTCACAAAATTGGATTTACGTAACGCTTATCATTTGGTCCGCATAAGGAAGGGAGATGAATGGAAGACCGCATTTAATACCCCCAGAGGGCACTTTGAATACTTGGTTATGCCCTTCGGGCTATCCAACTCGCCCGCGGTCTTCCAAGCACTCGTCAATGACGTGCTGAGAGATATGGTTGATCAATTCATATATGTTTACCTGGATGGCATATTGATCTTTTCCTCTTCTATCCAGGAACACGTTCAGCACATCAGAAGAGTGCTTCAGAGGTTGCTAGAGAATGGGCTTTTTGTCAAGGCGGAGAAATGCGTTTTTCATGCACAGTCTGTCCCCTTTTTAGGGTACATCGTCTCGTCTGAGGGAGTGCGTATGGATCCTGACAAGGTTAAGGCTGTGATAGATTGGCCAAGTCCAGATTCCCATAAGGCCCTACAGAGGTTTCTGGGATTCGCCAATTTTTACCGACGTTTTATTCATAACTTCAGCCAACTAGTTGCTCCTCTGACCGCCTTTACCTCCCCCAGAACGACGTCCAGGTGGTCCGATACAGCGGAACTTAAGAGTCGCTTCGTTTCGGCTCCCATCCACGTTGCCCCTGATCCATCACGTCAGTTTGTGGTGGAGGTCGATGCGTCAGAGGTGGGGGTAGGAGCAGTTCTTTCCCAACATTCTTCCACAGACGATAAGATTCACCCTTGCGTGTTTTTTCTCATCGGCAAGACTGTCGTTTTGACGGTCGGGGACCGGTTCTCAAAGGTGGCTCATTTTATCGCCTTGCCCAAATTACCGTCAGCCAAGGAGACAGCGGTTGCTGTCATAGATCACGTCTTTCATTTACATGGCCTCCCGATGGACGTGGTCTCTGACAGGGGTCTCCAATTTGTGTCCAAATTTTGGCAAGAGTTTTGTAGATTATTAGGGGCGACGGTTAGCCTCTCTTCGGGGTTTCATCCCCAAAGCAATGGTCAATCAGAGAGGGCCAACCAAGATCTGGAGAGAGTATTGCGATGTTTGGTTTCCAAGAATCCTTCCTCTTGGAGCCAACAACTGCGATGATCAGCAGCGCCAGCTGGTTTCAATTGTTTGTGTCCTATATAAGTTCAGTAACTGGTGTTTCATGTTGTCGGTGTGCGTCCGTACCTGTTTCCTGTGTCCTAGTTCCTGCCTGAGTCTTCCTGTGTCGTCGTCGTTCTTGGATCTTCACCTTTCACTGGATTACCATTCACCTTCACAAGGATTGCACACTCACCGGGATTCGAGGGATCATCACCAAAGCAAGCACCATCATCGTTACCCACCGAGGTCCCTGTGGCACCGTGCCATCAGCCTTGTGTCCGCCCCTGTGTTAACCTGTGAACTGACTGTGATTTTCTGACTTTTTGAGCTTGGTCAATAAACACGCCTTGCGATTACATCCTGTCTCTGTGTTACGTAACAGCTATGGGAACCCAGTTCAATCACGCCATGCTAAGAAGGGGATACGACCAACGCAATCATACTTGATCTGTGATACCAAGATATGTCAATAGCAACTAGGAGCAGAATAAGCCCAATGAGGTTACGTCTGGCCTAGCTTGATCATCCCGTGTTCGACTCAGTACCGAGGGGACCGAGCGCATATGAGTTTGAGTCTTTGGCATAGAATGGCCAAGAGCATGCGAATGAGAAACAAAAAGGTGACCTTTACACAGAAAGTACCCTAGCATGAAGTGCCGGGACGTCTAGATTATAAAATCTAGCAATTGTGGACGGCGAGTTCCAACCAGCTGCCGCACAAATTTCTGTGATAGTCACACCACTAGACCATACCCAGGACGAAGACACTGCTCTCGTCAAATGGGCTCTTACTCCAATTGGGCTTTGCATCCACAATCCACTGAGAAAGCCTTTGCTTTGAGACCAGTAGCCCTCTGGCACGTTTTCCAAAGCATATAAAGAGTTGCTCTGATCGCCTTGTCTGCACAGAACGCTCTATGTAGACTTCTTAGAGCCCTCACTGGGAAAAGCAGATTCAGCTCTCGATCATCCTCTGTGTTTTGTAACGCAGAGACAGTAAGCACTTGTGCTCTGAAAGGTGTGGAGTGCACCTTTTTGTACATATCCATGCCTTGGTTTCAGGATGATCTTTGAGTCGTTAGACCCGAATTCTAGGCAATTAGGGCTTATCGAGAGTGCTTGCAAATCACCCACCCGCTTAACAGACGATAGTACCAACAGCAGAGTGGTCTTTAGCGACAGGGCCTTAAGGTCTATGGACTGTAGTGGTTCAAAGGGGGCCCTCTTTAGGGCTCTCAGTACCGTGGGCAGGTCCCATGAAGGGACAGTGGGGAGGGCAAGGCGGATTAAGCCTTCTGGCACCTCTCATAAATCGGACGACTAAGTCATTCCTGCCCACCGACTGGCCTGCTATAGGGTCGTTTTAAACGTGCGGGGCGCCAAAGAGAGCCCAAAAGGGAAGAACCCTGTACGCCCTCGAACGCAAATCTCAAGAATGGCCTGTGATGGGGGCTATCTCGATGTGAAAGTAAGCGTCTTTCAGATCCAGCGAAAAGAACCAATCCCCTGAGCTTATTTGTGAGAGGATTTCTTTCAGTGTGATCCCACTGAAGTGCCATCTAATGAGGGCATGGTTCAGATGTCTTAGATCGAGAATGGGGCGCAGCCCACCATCCTTCTTGGGAACTAGAACGTAACAGCTGTAAAACCCTGAGTCGCAGTGTGCTGGGGGAACGACTTCTATAGCTCCCTTCATCAGCAGATTTTCTACTATGGCATGCAGAACGTGAGCGTTCTTGTTGTGCACCAAACTGGTGACCACCCAACAAAAGCGTGGGGGTCGTTGTGTGAACTGAAGGGAATAGCTGTGTTTTATTATTGCCATGATCAAATAAAGAAGTGAAGTCTGCACAGTGAGAACTACTGCTCCAGAGGAATTTAATTAAGCTTAAGCATCCTATTTGGATGTTTAGGATGTGCACACCATTTTTGTGTTATTGAGTTATTATTGCCATGACCCAATCTGACACCCCGGGAATGGCTTGCCATTGTGAGGCCCGGATGGACAGAGGTTGGATTGACTCGAGTGTTTGTCTGCTGTGGGGGGACATAGCACTTGTGAGTGGTATGAGAAGAAAACTGCTCTTTTTGTGAAGGACTGTGTTTTTTATTTTGTGCGCTATAAAAGTGCTTTGCTGTGTGGGCACTACAAAGGGGCCATCGATTGCAGCAAAAACAGCTTTGTCGACACCTGGAGATGGACAGCAAAACATATGGGGCAGTTTGGGGGGTGGTCCGGAGCCCCCTCCTCTTTCTTGCATGTGGCAAAATCAGCTAGAGGCTGTAGCTATCGAATATTTTATTAATCGAGTATTCTACCAAAAATGTCATCGATTAATCGAGTAATCGGATAAAATGTGTTTTTGCTTAAAGTGCAATATTAATCACGACGTCACAGAGGGACCGGATGTTCAACATGAACGTTAATACGCACACATACGCACAAACACACACAGAGACTGTTTGGTCATACAAGAGTTTATTGTAATTATTGATCAGAGAGTGTATGAAATACCTGTAAACTATGTGTATTGTTCCCGTGTAGCGTTTTTCCCTTGATTTTTAGAGTCCTGGTAAGAAACAATGGCAGGAATTATTAGTTCCGCTTAGGGTGACAATCTACCATGTATTAATTGAGCGTGGGGGTTTCAGGGGCAACGTGGCCAAGTTGCTGCTGTTATTTCCTGTATAATGTGAACAAATTAATAACATCAAAGTAGATTTATTAAGTAGAATATCATGCCAATATGTTTCTTTCAGACTGTATATTTAAGGGAACATGTGTAAAGCCTTTTCTGTGCGTTTGTCCCTCCACATGTGGTAATGGTGCTGGCCACCAGTATAAATGTGAACGTCTTTGTAATGGAAGGTAGTCTGTGTTTGTTTCTGCAGTGGAGAGTGTGGCCTGAGGGTTGCAGGTATTTTATTCACTCTCTGATCAATAATTACAATAAACTCTTGTATCACCTGGGTGTGGGTTTGTGCGTATTAACGTCCATGTTGAACATGCGGCCCCTCCGAGACCGTCACAAGTCTCTTAAAATAAACAACTAAGTTTCCTTTTTTAGAAAAAAAAATATTTTTATTTTTTAAATGCATAGAATGCAATGCATACATCATAAATGAAAATTTAATTATTACCCATTGTTTCTCTGTCTGTACTTGTACTGTGAACAATGACAAGAAAGTTGACAGATGAATTAAGTGCATTTAAGTGCCATTCAGTTAGGGTTTTAAATAAAGCATTTTCTGAGATGCACATTAAATATTAAACACATAAAACATTAATTTAATTTATCTTTTAAGTATTGAAAATTAACTTCTGCTCCACGCTTCTGCTCCATTCATTAACAGAGACACACTGAACATGCAGGATTCATATTTAAATAGACTGTTCCTGTTTAATATTTACAGATATTAGTCCATATCGTAGTTTGATGTAAATGCAATGACCTATTTTTTATTAATTCATTCAAAATTTGGCAAATTCCATGCCATTGCGCATTTAACTGTAAATTCAGTTTTTATGACTGGATTCCACGATTCCCTCCGCTTTTTCTGCATCGCGGAAATCATAGGCCCCCAGTTGTGGTATGCCAGCTCTATATTGCAATGGACACACGCCACAACGTTCTCTTTACATTTGCCCGCGCCCTCAAATCAAAACACTGCTGACCTCTTGCAGTTTGTGATTTCAGCCGCAGCGCTTGTGTCTCTTTCCACTTTGTGGGTGACGTAAACGCGTTGCGTCACATTAAAAGAATCATTGCGAACGAAACTGACGTGAGATCTAAAATAAATTAAAAGAGGCTTCGAGGCAGAGGAATTTGCCTCGATCATTTTTTGTAATCGAGTTACTCGAATTACTCGAGTTACTCGAGGAATCGTTTCAGCCCTATCGGCGTCCATCCTGAGTTTCGTGCGGCTGGGTTCAGATAACGTCGAGGGGGCAGGGTGCAGTGAGCCCGACAGCTCCTCAGCATCTGAAGCAGCTAGAGACTGGGCGGAGAAAACGAGGCACGTGGGGGCTGAGCTGGCGTGATGCTGCTGTTATCCTGTTGCTTTAATCCTTTGCCCCACCTTTTCTTCCTTGTCGGCTTGCGGGAGGAAGAAAAACGGGAGGGCGTGAGGAGCGACATCGCTCTCTGAAAAGAAAGTGATTCGCGAGCGCAGAGAGGCGATATTCATGTTCTCCAATGAGAACAGGAATTCCTGTGAGTGCTGCGTCAGCGTAGGGTTTACCAAAGCACGCGACATACTCGCTGTGCCAATCATCAGCGTGCAGAGGGGCTCTGCACAAGAAATTTGCTCTTTCAATCTCTCTCTCTCACCGGATGGCTCCAGGGAAACGATTTGTCTGCAGCAGTGACCGGCAGTCACTTTCCAGTGTGAGCCGTGTCAACGGCGAGCAGTTCAGCGGAGATCAGCGGAGATCAGCGAAGCGATGTGACGTCGTCGCTGAAGGAGAAGAAATCTGAATTCCTGTGGCAAAGTGGCCAATATACATATAGCCAGATCCAACGTCCATTTTGGCGGGCTATGCAGCCATAGGTTCGTGCAGCACCACTGCCAAGCCATTGGTTTGTTTTAATAATACTGCACAAACCAATGGCCATGCAATTTCACTGCGTGATTGAATAAGGCTTCAGTTCAGGAGAAAAAAAATTAGTTTTTCCCATAGTGTCTTCGATGCAGTACGAGTGAAGTATTGAAAGGGAACCAGAATTATGTCATTTACGTTTTACCAAACCTCTTGACTTTTGTTTTTCTGCAGAACTTAACAGAAGATAATTTGAAGAATGCTTGTAATCAAACCCAACAAGTTTGTCAGGTATGGACAGTATGAAGGGGACTAAATGATTTTAATTATTTTGGGTGAAATCTCTTTAATTAGCATGCTACTCACTAAATATTAGTCATGCTGGGCACAACCACTGATTGTGCTGTCATTGCAGTTAGTGCTGTAAATAGTCTGTCAAACAACAGGTACATTGTTACAACATATATTTAATGTAGTTCACACTGATGCATTACGTTAGACCTTTACTAATAGATACTTGCATATTATTTGCTCTTTACAGTTTCAGAAATGAAAGCTCCCAAACAAAGATGTCACCGGTTTAAGATGTGGAAAGACATATTACACTACAGCAACCATAAATCCTCAGTAAATTTTTTCATGTTTGAAAATAAAATGTGTTCTCTGATTGACTAATTTGCTGCTAGACAACTCATATGAATGTCTACATGTATAATTCAGAATGTTTAGCATCCGTGGTATGACTTAATAATTGCTGTGAGACGCTTCCGAAGTGAAAGAGTCTACAGTGAGATACAGTGGGATGCAGCCTCCAGCTATTATATATAAGCATTTTTAATTATTTTTTACACCAAATGTAACACTTTAGAAAGTTAATAAAGTAGGAATTTGTGGTTTAGGGTCAGCGATATCTTTATCTAATTTCCAAAATATTTGAAATCATTTTGGTTTATTTCATTTATTTATAGGTTTTCATTTATTTTAATAGCAACATCTGGCAACATTTCTATCATCGGCATTAGTCTGGGAGTATTCAAAAAAGGCAGCATTATTTACACTGTGCAAATAGCAGCATTTTTTAGTGATATGCTATTTACACTAAGTGCAAATATAGATTCTATTTATACTATGTTAAAATAGCAGGATTTTATACTACTTACTGTAAATAGCGGCAATTATCTGCACCTCAGTATTGTAGTACATTATAAAACAGTATGCAATAGTAACTTATTGGGCACTATTTTAACGATCTAAACGCAAAGTGTAAAGCGAATGGAGCAGGTGCACTCAAGGCATGTCCAAATGTACTTTTTCTATTTTAACGATGGAAAAACGGTTGGCACGCCCAGGCGCATGGTCTAAGTGGGTTGTCCCTATTCTCTTAATGACAATCCGGGCCCACTTATCGTTTTAATCATACACTAGATTTAATTACATTGCATGGAATCGATCTTACTGCTATACATTGTGCATGCTGTGTATGACTGATATTAACTATATGGCTCAGCCTTACTATCTGGGCAGAACTATTGTTCCAGCCATCAAAGACAGATTCGCAAATAAACTGCCTGATTTATCTCAACTGTTATTTGTACCCAAAAGTACATGTGAACTAGACAAAATGACTGGCAACATGGGTATGGGGCGCCATTTGTAAAGCGGCTCACACTGAAAATAACAGCAACATTTTGTCACATTTCCCAGCCGGCACATGACCAACCTTCAACGTTGAAATAAGGTCAGCTGTTTTAACTTTCAAACAACATTGAAAGTGTTAATGCTAAATGGTTGAAAAGGTTAATAAACTTTTAAATTATTTCTATTAAATTATTTAAGATTATTATTTGCGTGATAGGATGTCGTAACGTGGCTCAAGCCCTTTCAGCATTCGTTTAACACCCTCGTTTTGCACAACAAAATATGGCCTCATGTCTGCATCTATAAACACACTGATAGAGTTTGTGATGGCTTTAGCCCATTCTGATTGTGCAACAAGGGGCTGCTTAAATGCCGCGGTGAGAAGCGGTTGTTGAGCAGCCTTCGTTTTCACTCCCGTCAGTGAAACACCAGGGTGGTGTCGCTTCAAATGCGTGGCCATGCTTGATGTGTTTCCACTGGCATATGGCTTTCTTCTGCCACAGTGCTTACACACTGTCACGGTTTTATCCACTAACGTTTCCATCATCATTATATTTGACAGGGGAGCCAAAATGCTCCTATACAGGGGATTTAAATGATGCCGGGCATTCAAGCTCCTCCGTTTCTTCGCTCGCAATGACCACTGAGTGTTGACTAAACATGCGCACATTTATTTATTTTTTTTCCATGAATCAATCTGCGGATCACGTGTGTGCCGACCCGAAGATATTGATCCGAATGGATCACGGATCACTGATGATCCGTTGCACCCCTAATTACTATACAATTAATTTATACAAATAAATATATTTGACACACAAAATGAGATGATAGAGAACCCTTCTTATTTACCATTTTATTACTATATGAAAATTATCTGAATGAAACATCATTCTGCCTAATATCTCTTTTCGTAAGTATACATAATATGGATAAGAAACATAATAAATGTAAGTGATTAGATGGTTTATTTTTGGATAAACCATTTTATGCACAATATACATGTCACGACAGTGATCCAGAAAACACAGGGAGAGAGAGAGCCAAGTGCAGGTATGCTTTTATTGGGGTAATCCAAATCGTAATCAGTCCAGGCAGGGGTCAAAACCAAAGTAGCCAATAAAACATAAACAGACACTAAACACACGGGCAAGAACAAGACTTAGAATAGTCGTGATAACTACAAGGACTCCGTGACGCATACTAAAACAGACAGGGTATAAATACACAGGGAAATGGCAACGCTAATGGGGAATTGGCTGAGTGAAATGATTAATTATTAGTGACAGCTGAGTGCAATGAGGAGACAGAGATCGTGGGGAATGTGGTTCAGGAAGTGACAGACACCATGGGGAAGGAGTACATCTAGTGGTTACCCAGGGAACACAAACCAGACACTGTGACAATACCCCCTCTCTACGGAGCGGCTAGCAGACGCTCAAAGACGTGACTGACAAAACAAGAGACCAGGAGGGAGGTGGACAGGTGGAGGCTCAGGGGGAGGGATGACTGGCAGGATTCCAGGGTGGAGCAGAAGACCACCATATCCGTGTGGTCAAGACAGAGGCCCACCCGGGCGGCGCAGAGGACCACCACATCCGTGTGGTTGAGACAGAAGTCCCCCAGGGCGGAGCAGAAGACCACCACATCTGTGTGGTCGAGACAGAAGCCCCCCAGGGTGGCGCAGAAGACCACCACATCCGTGCGGTCAAGACAGAAGCCCACCAGGGCGGAGCAGAAGACCACCACATCCGTGTGGTCGAGACAGAAGTCCCCCAGGGCAGAGCAGAAGTAGTTCAGCAGAGACGTGGAGAGGCTCTGGTAGTTCCACAGAGACGTGGAGAGACTCTGGTAATCACATGGTGTTTAGACTGGATTCCAGAAGATCAATGCTGACTTGACTCTGCTCATGAAGATCATTAGTGGCCTGACTCTGCTCATTAAGATCATTGGTGACTTGCATTTGTTTATGAAGATCATTGGTGACTTGCATTTTTTCATGAAGATCATTGGTCACTTGCATTTGTTCATGAAGATCAATGGTGACTTGCCTTTGTTCATGAAGATAAATGGTGACTTGACCTTGCCCATGAAGAACACTGGTGACTTGACCTTGCCCATGAAGATCAATGGTGACTTCACCTGGCTCTGGAAGGTCAAAGGTAACTAGCCCTGACTCTGGAAGGTCAACGGTGACTAACCCTGATTCTGGAGGGAACCGAGACGAGGAGAGGCTCTAGTAGTTCAGCAGAGACGTGAAGAGGCTCTGGTAGTTCCACAGAGACGTGGAGAGACTCTGGTAATCCCATGGTGTTTAGACTGGATTCCAGAAGATCAATGCTGACTTGACTCTGCTCATGAAGATCATCGGTGGCCTGACTCTGCTCATTAAGATTATTGGTGACTTGCATTTGTTTATGAAGATCATTGGTGACTTGCATTTGTTTATGAAGATCATTGGTGACTTGCATTTGTTCATGAAGATCATTGGTCACTTGCATTTGTTCATGAAGATCAATGGTGACTTGCCTTTGTTCATGAAGATAAATGGTGACTTGACCTTGCCCATGAAGAACACTGGTGACTTGACCTTGCCCATGAAGATCAATGGTGACTTCACCTGGCTCTGGAAGGTCAAAGGTAACTAGCCCTGACTCTGGAAGGTCAACGGTGACTAACCCTGATTCTGGAGGGAACCGAGACGAGGAGAGGCTCTAGTAGTTCAGCAGAGACGTGGAGAGGCTCTGGTAGTTCCACAGAGACGTGGAGAGACTCTGGTAATCCCATGGTGTTTAGACTGGATTCCAGAAGATCAATGCTGACTTGACTCTGCTCATGAAGATCATCGGTGGCCTGACTCTGCTCATTAAGATCATTGGTGACTTGCATTTGTTTATGAAGATCATTGGTGACTTGCATTTGTTCATGAAGATCATTGGTGACTTGCATTTGTTCATGAAGATCAATGGTGACTTGCCTTTGTTCATGAAGATAAATGGTGACTTGACCTTGCCCATGAAGATCAATGGTGACTTCACCTGGCTCTGGAAGGTCAAAGGTAACTAGCCCTGACTCTGGAAGGTCAACGGTGACTAACCCTGATTCTGGAGGTTCCTGAAGCACCTGGTTCGACTCTGGAGGGTCAACGGGAACCTGACTCGACTCTGGAGGGTCAGCCGGAACCTGACTCGACTCTGGAGGGTCAACGGGAACCTGACTTGACTCTGGAGGGTCAACGGGAACCTGACTCGACTCGGGAAAGCCCACTGTAGCTGCCATCCTCTGCAGGGGCTCTGGGCTGGCGGCCACCTTGTGCAGTGGCTCTGGGTGAGCGGCCATGTTGTGCAGTGGCGCTGGGTTGGCGGCCATCTTGTACTGTGGCGCTGGCTCAGCAGACATGACGTGAACAGTCTCTGGATCAGCAGACGTGACGTGAACACTCCTGGGAATCGCTAGGATTTTGGACAGCATAGAAAAATAATAGAAAAATGTTTCAGCGGCCATCTTGGGCAGTGGCGCTGGGGTGGCGTCCATCTTGCCTCGTGGCACTGGGCTGCAGCCATTCTGCGCAGTGGCACTGGCCCGGCGGCCATTCTGCGCAGTGGCTCTGGGCTGGCGGCCATCTTGTGCAGTGGCGCTGGACTTGCGGCCATCATGGGCAGTGGCGCTGGCTCGGCAGACGTGCGCTTCCTTCTCCCTTCTCCTTCCGCCATGGTGAGACGGTGGCTCCGATCTAGGGCTGCACGATATTGGGAAAAAATTACATTGCGATATTTTATTATTCTGCGATTTATATTGCGATATGAAATCTAATTTTTTCTAACAAAAAAAAATTGGATGAGCACACTTACATTCTCATTTTAAATGATTAAAACATCAGAGTATTATTTAAATTAGAGTAAATTATTTGTTTGTAACTTTAGGATATGGTTTGAATTGTTAACATTAACTAACATGAACTTACCACAAGCAATACTTTTGTTACTATATTTATTTATCTTTGTTTATCTTAGTTTATAAAAAAACAACTGTTCATTGTTTGGTAATGTTACTTCACAGTGCATTAACTATGTTAACAATTACTGTACAACTTTTGATTTCAACAATGAAGGCTATATCCTAAATGTTGAAATTAACAATGTTGTAGAAGTGCAGTTTAGGAATAGTAAAAGTTAAATAAGGAAGTTAAATAGTTTAATAAATAGAACATCATTGTAAAGAGTTACAGATTTTTTTTTTATACACCAATTCAGACGTCTCGTGAGTTCAGTGTTAGACAGGTCAGTTGTTTAAACCATTCATTAAATTGAATTGGTTCGCAAATCAGACGTGTACAGCACGCGTTGTGTAATTATCTCTGCAGTTTAGGATATCGCACAAGATTTGACAACACACAAAACATTTCATCACTGGATATGTTTTTTTTTTTTTGTTTTTTTTGTTCGACACCATCATGTCAATTGATTTTGATTAATATGCATGAGGGAGAGATAGCAACACAGCGCTCAGGTTGTTTGAAGACGGTGAAGGTGAGCGTGCGCGACCGGGGCTCTCTTGGGCACTCTCTTTCTCTCTCTCTCTCTCAGCTTGTTCTTATATGCACCCTATTAAACTGGCAGGACTTAAAAACACATGCAAATGTTAAGCTTTCACTTTATGATGGTTAAGCTGTGCAATTAATCGGCGAATCACATTCATCAAGGGCCTGGGAGCAGCTGGCCCATACGGTTAATGAATAACGGATCAACTACGACATCCTACATCGCACATCCTGTGATGTGACTATCGTGGATTCGTACATTGCGATATCGATGCTTAAATGACACATCATGCAGCCCTACTCCGATCCGTCCCACACAAGCCCCGAGTCGAAGGGGGGCCATGTTGGAGAGCGATGCTGAACCTCCTCTCGACCACTCACTCCTCTGCGACCTCCCCTGGTCACACGAAACACGACCAGGCGGGTTCCGTCAAACTGACTCTTTCTCTCCCGCTCGGTGGCTGGGGAAGAAACATCAAAAGACATACTGCTGGATCTGTGTGTGACAGAGTCCTTCTGTCACGACCGCAATCCAGAAAACACGGGGAGAGAGAGATCCTAGTGCAGGTATGATTTTTATTGGGGTAATCTAAATCGTAATCAGTCCAGGCAGGGGTCAAAACCAAAGTAGCCAGGAAATGACAACGCTAATGGGGAATTGGCTGAGTACAATGAGGAGACAGAGATCGTGGGGAATGTGGTTCAGGAAGTGACAGACACCGTGGGGAAGGAGGACATCTAACCAGACACTGTGACAATACCCCCTCTCTACGGAGCGGCTACCAGACCCTCCAACACATGACTGACAAAACAAGAGACCAGGAGGGAGGTGGACAGGTGGAGGCTCGGTCAAGACAGAAGCCCACCAGGGCGGAGCAGAAGACCACCACATCCGTGTGGTCGAGACAGAAGTCCCCCCGGGCGAAGCAGAAGAACACCACATGTTTGCACCACAAGCCTGCATGTTTTTGTTCCAAAGTACAGCAAAAACATTTAGAAAGATTTTTTTACTATTTAAAATAACTTTTTTTATTTGAATATATTTTAAAATGTAATTTATTCCTGCGATTTCAAGATGGGATTCAACAAGATGGTTTTATACTGCCAAGGGTGTGGTACTGTAGCTCGTACCAAGGGGCATGGTGAGCTGGAAACTGCTTACGTCACCTGCCACCGCTTACGTCACTTGCCACCGCAACATCCAATAGGAAAAATCAACTGCAGTAGCCACCGTTCAACCTGAAGAGGGCAGCACTAAGAAATTTTTACACCATATATTGTAGAATTAAAACACTTTATACTCAAATGTCAAAAAAGGTACTCGAATCAATGAACAGCACTAATAAAGCCCCATTCTTATAGATCATTAACTACAAAAAGTTGGTTTAGGGTTTAGTTACTCTTTAAACATGGTTATCAAGTTTAATTCTAATTACTAAAGTTCTAATTATATATCAATCTGGCGAGTAAACTAAAATATTTAATGGCAAATGGCGATTCAATTGCAGAGGTGTCCGTAGAGGCTTGCATAGACTGAAGCAGGTGACATTTGCAGTAATTTCAGCATCTGCCATCTCAATGAGGACATAAATACATAAACAACATCACCAGAACTGTTCTGAGTCACTTCACAAGCATTTTACCATTTCATTTGAGTAAAACCAGTGTCAGTTTAAAGGTATTCACAGCAACCCGTCAAAATATGTTCATTTTTACAAGAAGGCATTGTGCTAGAAATATTACTATTATTTAGTAGAATGTATGTGATACTGCTACTACTGTTGAAAAAAATTAATAAAACTTTTTAAAGAAATAAATCACACAATATGTATTCCATGTTTTAATTTTAATAGCAAATCTTTTATTTACCAAAAAATAGAATTTGTTCAAATTTCATTAATTAAAAGACAGATAAAATTTGGTTGAAACTTGTTTACTGTTTTTTGTATAATTGTATTACTTGTAAAAACAACTTTAATCACAATTTTAAATAAGTATAAATAATGGCATTGGTTTTATTTTTAGTTATAAAAAGTGTGTGTGTGGTTTTTTTTTTTTTATTAGCATATTGTGTTTTGCTTTGGTACCGAAATTGGTAACGAGAACCATGGATTTTCACTGGTATCGGTACCGAATACTGAAATTTTGGTACCGTGACAACCCTAGTGTTGGCAATAATACCGACTTCGGTACTGATATTCTTTTAAATAATAGTAATAATTTTAATAATAATTATTATTTTTATTTATATAGCACATTTCCAATACCCAAAATGTGGCGATACCAGCATTTCCAGCACTTGAGTTCACGCATTTAACAGATATGTCTGATTAACTACAATCATCACTTCACCCTCCTCACTGAGCACTTACACAGATATACACAGGAGAATTTGAAAGCCGCATCTCAGAGGATCTGTCTATGAGCAGATATATTAGGGATCCGCTGACAGATCTGCTAAAAGATGTGGCTTTCATATGCTCCCATGTGTCTGTGTAAGTGCTCAGTGAATAGCATGAATCAGTGATCATTGTACCCAATCACAGAGATATCTGTTGAGCACATGAAAACAATGGCCAATCAGAAATGCTTTAATCTGCTCAAAAGTGCACAAAAATGTTTGCAGGATATTGCTGGTATAGTAATATTTTTTACATTTCTATAACAACTGATACCGAAGTCCCTCCCCATTATAAGCATGAGCACATTACTGCACAGTAGAAGTAGGGGGCCATCATGGCAGCCACGCTAAGTAATGACGTCACGACGCCCAAGCACTAAACCTGAATCTGGCAAAACAGAGGCTTCGCCAGCACCCTCCTCACAACGCTTTCAAGAGTTGATCGTTCATCCAGTGTCTCACAGAGAAAATTTTCAAGCAATTCTTGGAAACTAAACTGAATTATACGTGTCATGCAGACATTCATATGAGGAGTTCGACAGCAAAGTTGTCATTCAGAGGACAAATTATGTCTGTGAACATGAAAAAATGTATTGAGGTACTTTAACGTTACGGAACTGATGACCTAGGTCTGGCTACGGCCTGCGTGCACAGAAAAGCCTAAAGAATGGTGGTCTCAAAACTGTTTGAAATCCACCCCACCTGCCGTTTTTAGGAGCAAGTTACTTCAAATGTATTAAAAACGAAGTATTTTCCATTCAAACGCTGTTAATACTATAAATTGTGTGGAAATTCAGTTTCCACTCAGGTGGAAAAAATGTCGGCAAGACGGCCACTAAATGCAGAAGTGAAGCATAAATGAACAACAACCGAGAATCCTACTTCATTAATGGCAGGCAAGAACAAAACTAACGTTACACATTTAAGTCAACAAAAACGACATGCTTAAAGCCTTTATAGACATTTTTAGCGATAACGCGGCCAGAAAAAAAAAATACAACATCACAATTGTAAAGGCTAAATTATGTTAACAATAATTTAAAGCTGCAGTCGGTAACTTTTGACGCTCTAGCGGTTAATAAACAGAACTGCTTGCGTCTTGCGGAAGAACATCGTAGCCGGAACTACTTCTCTCGGTTTATGTCTATGAAGAATCACAAAGGTACTTGGTTACTCCGCCGCGGTACCCCCGAAGCAATCTAAAATTGTCTGAATATAAACACTTATTATAGGTGCACCCTAGTGATTCAGGACAAGCTAAAACACGGTTTGGAAAATGGATTCAAGGTGTATTCGCTTATTATATACATTTTTCTACATTTTGAACACAAACAAAATTACGGACCGCAGCTCTGATTGGTTGTTTCTTAACAGGAGCGATGTATTTCTGCAAATGTCAATAGGACCACTGGGAGGAGCCAGAGGAGCTTGATTTTTTCACAGATTATCTGTCTCATATTCTACTGTCAGGACATAATGACAGGTTTACTCCAGCTTGACAGCCTCACAAATATGAAGCCTAAAATATTGCTATCGCCCCCTGGTGGCTTGCTGCAGTACAGGTAATATGTAAAAAATAACATAAATTTGGAATTAGAATAAGTATATAAAATAATTACATATAAGGATAAAATTCGAATTTTATATTACGAATATCTGGCCTTACAGTGTCTGCAGACAAAAATTCTGGCCCTTGGACAAATCTAGTTGGTGACCCCTGATGTACAGTGTTGATCTAAATGCAAACTAGGATCTGATTGAACCTACAATTGTGTATTTATACACGGTACGACGGTGAAACAACGTCGTGTTATGAACATCGATTCACTTTCTAAAATAAACACCTCATTCAACGTTAATCGAAAAGTCTCCAGAATGACCGTAATTCACCCGTGATGAAGGTAAGACGGTGAATCAACGTTGTGATTTCAACGGTGAATCAACGTCGTGATGTCAACGTTGATCCAATTTGCAGAATCGAAAGGTAATTCAACATTGATTCAACCATGGTACCTGACGTTGTTTCAACGTTGAATCAACGTTGAAATGCCGGCTGGGTTAGCTTCAAACAATGTTTAAAAAACTGGTATGAAATTTTGACGGTCACTTTTTTCCACATTTACAACAATATTTGTCAACTTAGAGATATTTTAAATAGTTAAATATAAATATTAAATGTTACACCTAAATTTTAAATGTTAAATCTAAATCTAAATATTAAATCTAAATCTAAATGTTAAATCTAAATTTAAATCTAAATCTAAATGTTAAATCTAGATGTAAATCTAAATGTTGAATCTAAATGTTTCGGTTGAAACTAAATATTTAGCTAATATGCAAATTCAAAATGCCAATAACCGGAAGTGCCAAAATAAAAGCTCGATGAGGTCAGTGTGTGTTTATAGCATCATGTCAAATAAGTAACAAATAAAAACCATCTCATCCGAGGAAATTGATTCTTGGACATAGATTATCGTGATAATGACTACATAAAATAATAAACACGTTTGAAGAAACTGTATTTGAAGAGTAGGCTAGTGTCACTTTTATGAAAATGTTTGCATACTTAAACGCCAGCAAGAGCCTATGCTCTCGACTAACGCCGATTCGTTGGACATTTTGAACGACAGTAGCATCAATAGTTACCGTACCTGGTCAGGGGCGGGTGGGGAAATAGGCTCTTGCTGGCGTTTAACCCTCTGGAGTCTAAGGGTATTTTTGGGGCCTTGAGAAGTTTTGTCATGCCCTGACATTTGTGCTTTTTTCAGTTTCTTATAAATATCTAAATGGGTAAAGTCTAATATCACTGTAATCAGCACAAACTGGGCTATAATAATATGTGAAATGCATGTATGTACATGATTGAATTTTTGAGGAAAAAAATGTTATGCATGGTTAGTGAAAAACTAAAAATGTTAAATCACTTGAATAAGGCAATAAAACACATACATAAAATTGGTTGCCGGAAAAGTTGAGAACTGGAGCTTGTAGCCTAGAATTTTTCTTTCTGAATGATGTGAAAATCATCTTGTTTACTCACTCACAGAAAACAATATATTGATTTAAATTTTCTAAAACACTTTTTGTTGGTAAAAGTCATATGCGAGTAGGCGTCAACTATCATGAATATCATTGTGATTTACACCTGAGAAGACAAAGCCCTGCATAATGAGCTGCATAATGAGCCGCATAATGAGCCTCTCATTCAACTGTGCCACTGTGAGGGAGGACTTACAAGAAAGAGAACAAAATAAAAGTATATAATTTTATGTTTGTAGTTTATTAAGAATATATTTAATTATCCCACAACATAATTTAATATCCACTTGGGGGAGCAGTTAAACAGTTTATTAGGAACAATCAAAGCTGACTTTCAAATTTTTTGGCATCCTTTCTCTAGTCACACAATCCTTCAGAAATCCTTTTAACAATCTTATTTTCTACCAAATAAACCCCATTTATTATCATCATCATTATTATTATTATTATTATTATTAATGTTGAAAAGAGCTGATAATATTTTTCAGGTTTTTTTAGGGGGAATAAATCGAAAGAACTGCATTGTTTTTACATTTGTTAGAGTTATCTCTATTTGTCACATTTATATTATTTACATCAAGCTTTTGAATGGTATAGTATTGTATATTGTTATTGAAACTTCATAATGTTTCACTTGATTATACGTTTAGTCAGGAATTATAGTTTAGAAAAAGTATTTGGAAAAAGTCTAACTAGTAAAATGTTTACACGTTATGTGAAAACTAGTACAAATAAATAAAAAGAGACTTACTCTGTTTATGATCTCTGCTGAATAAAGGGCTTCATTCTTTTTTCTGAGGAAATCCATTTCTCAAATCCTCAACCACATCACATCTTTTTGGGGTGAATTATGTCTTAGTCCTCTCATCGCGAAGCAAACAGTAAAATAAAATAAAAACTTGAAGAACAGTCTGGCTGCTTTTTCTTCTGTGTGGGCGTATTCAAGCCGCGCGCTTCAGTTTGAATCTGAATAGCGCGTTAAGCGCGGGGGCGTGGTCACATTAGATATAATGAGCGGAGATATGAAAAATAGACATCACGTTGTTTACATATGGATTACTTTATCTCAGAATATTTGTTTTCGGCAGCACTTGTTTAGTTTAAAAGTAGACATTCCAGGCTTTCTATAGATATCTCTCTCATGTCTCTTCGTTGAGTATTCACGGAGTTACAGTTCATTTTAATGAAATGTTTGTACATGACGATCAGCGGAGATAAAGACTGTAGACAGCGCACCTTGTTTGTTATCTTTATTTTATAAGTGCACAAATGTTTTTTGTTATTATGTCTGTATCCAAAAAAAACTAGACCCTTTAGAGATTCGACTGATGTATTGCTCTTATCTGTACGATTAAAACTGAGAGTGTAATTTAACTTCTTTTCGGGGTTATCAGGTGAAAATGACTCAAAACGCATATATGCGTTAATCGACTCGAAAGGGTTAAGTATGCGAACATGAGTGATTCAGTCTATGGTGAGGACATAACATTCAGTCAAAGTGAGACCCCTCGTGGCTGGCTATAGGGCTTGGGCGTCGTGACGTCATTACTTTGGCGTGGCCGCCATGTTGATGGCCTCCTTTACTGCTACTCGGACTACTGCGCAGTGTTTAGGCATACTCCCTCTCATCCGTGTGTCTTAACTTGATTAATTAAAAATCTATTTCGATCATGGTAAACCGTTGCTGTATTGTGGGGTGTAATAGCGCAACACATAATCGCCCTGGGGAAAATAAAATGAGAATGGAATGGACTTTACACTGCTTTCCTGCTAGGAGGCGGGAACACGGAGACCATAACATCTGAAAATTAATTTATATATCTTAAGTCAACATTGAAAATAAGGGAAATTTCTCGGGTTACTCATCCAAAATATGGGAAATTTTAACATTCATTTTTTTGTTGCTATCCCTCTGTTGACAGCAAAAATTAGTCTACAAAACTGCTGCATTAACTAACGTTAAGCGATTTGTGAAGCTAGGTCTAACATGACTTTAGTTACAGATTAGTGTAAAATCGTGCTCTCACAACAACCAAGCTACGATGCTTTGAAAACATCTGTTCGCTGGAAGGGCAAGGAGTAGCAACAGGACAACAGTACATAGACTGAAAGGTCCATTTGAAGGGATAACGGGATATTTTACAGGAAAATACTAAAACGGGAAGACAGCGGGAAAAGAGCTCAAATACGTGCTCCTGAACCCATCCATTTGTGAACTGTACATGAGACTTCAATGACTTGACAAAACAAGGTAGCCAAAAATATTTATAATGCAAAAATGCGGCAGCAAGTCGTCTTCGGTACTCCACTCTTTGTTGGGAATTTCATATGGATCCAAACCGTTAATAGTGCAGATTTTGTCCACATACCGGTCCCTGGCATAACTGTTTAACGTATCCCTAAAAATCCCACAACCTTTTCGCGATTTCTCCCAACTGTGCTCTTCTCATTCAACTTGCTCTATGTTTACATTCGCGAGGCCAGCAACATGGCCGCCACGTCCCATAATGCAACTCGGCGCTCAAGCCCTATTATAGGTACAGGTCATCATAAGTCCCACACTTTTCATAAAAGTGACACTAGCTTACTCTTCAAATACAGTTTCTCCAAACGTGTTTATTATTTTAGGTAGTCATTATCACGATAATCCATGTCCAAGAGTCAATTTCTTGGGATGAGATGGTTTTTATTCGTTACTTATTTGACATGATGCACCTTGACCTCATCGAGGTTTTATTTTGGTACTTCCGGCATTTTGAATTTGCATATTAGCTAAATATTTAGTTTCACCCGAAACATTTAGATTCAACCATTCGATTTAGATTTAGATTTAGATTTAACATTTAGATTTAGATTTAACATTTAGATTTAACATTTAACATTTATATTTAACATTTAGATTTAGATTTAATATTTAGATTTAACATTTAGATTTAACATATAGATTTAGATTTAATATTTAGATTTAACATTTAGATTTGACATACAGATTTAGATTTAATATTTAGATTTAACATTTAGATTTAACATATAGATTTAGATTTAACATTTATATTTGACATTTAGATTTAAATTTATATTTAACATTTTAAATTTAGATTTATATTTAGATTTAGATTTAACATTTAGATTTAACATTTAGATTTAACATTTAGATTTAGCATTTAGGTTTAACATTTAATATTTATATTTAACTATTTAAAATATCTCTAAGTTGACAAATATTGTTGTAAATGTGCTAAAAAGTGACCGTCAAAAATGTACTAAATTAACAAATAACTTCATGAATTTCTCCACTGATAAAATAGATAACATTAGAAATACAATAGTGAATTTAGATTTAACAGTGTCTAATACTTCAGTTTCATCCATCGCACCCAAAGATAAACTGCAGTGCTTCACAAATATAGGACAGGAAGAGCTAAATAAACTTATCACTGTATCTAAACCAACAACATGTTTATTAGATCCTATACCTTCTAAATTACTAAAAGGGTTGTTACCTGTAGCCGAAGAACCACTTCTCAATATTAAATCGTCGTTATCTTTAGGTCACATCCCAAAACAATTTAAGCTGGCAGTTATTAAGCCTCGTATTAAGAAACTAAAACTAGATCCTAGTGAACTGGCAAATTATAGGACTATTTCAAATCTTCCATTTGTGTCAAAAAATTTTTAAAAAGTTGTGTCTGCTCAATTGAGCTCCTTCCTGAAAAAAAAAAAAATCTGTATGAAGAATTTAAGGTTTCAGGCCCCACCATAGCACAGAAACTGCACTTGTTAAAATTACAAATTACCTGCTTCTTGCGTCAGATCAAGGCTGCATCTCATTGCTAGTTTTATTTGATATTAGTGCTGCGTTCGACACCATAGATCATGACATACTCATAGATTACAAAACTATACAGGTATTCAAGGGCAGGCTCTAAGATTGTTTAGATCCTAACTGTCTGATCGCTACCATTTTGTTTATTTAAATGGGGAGTCATCTCATTTATCACCAGTAAAATATGGAGTGCCACAAGGATCCGTCCTAGGTCCCCTTCTATTTTCAATATACATGTTGCCCCTTCGTAATATTATTAGAAAATATGGGATTAGTTTCCACTGTTATGCTGATGAGACTCTGCTATATATCTCAATGAGACCAGATGAAACTTCTAAATTATCTAAGCCAGGGGTAGGCAAGTTCGGTCCTAGAGAGCTGCAGTCCTGCACAGTTCAGCTCCAACCCTGAAAAGAAAAAACTCACCTGCCTGTACCTTAGTAATCCTGAATGGATTGATGAGCTTGTTCAGGTATGTTTGATTAGGGTTGAAGCTGAACTCTGCAGCTCTCTAGGACTGAACTTGACTACCCCTGATCTAAGCTAACAGAGTGTGTTAAAAATATAAAAGATTGCATGACCAATAATTTTCTCCAATTAAATTTGCATAAGACAGAGATATCAATTATTGGACCAAAAAAACAGTACACAGAATCTTGTAGATTACAATTTGCAACTAGACAGGTGTACTGTTACTTCCTCTACAGTCAAAAATCTGGGTGTTATATTAGACAGCAACTTGTCTTATGAAAACCATATTTCCCATATTACAAAAACTGCATTCTTCCATCTTAAAAACATTGCCAAGCTATGAAACATGTTACCCGTTTCTGATGCAGAAAAGCTAGTTCATGCATTCATGACCTCTAGACTGGACTATTGTAATGCACTTCTAGGTGGTTGTCCTGCATCCTCAATAAACAAGCTACAGGTAGTCCAAAATGTAGCGGCTAGAGTCCTTAGCAGGTCAAGAAAATATGATCATATTACCCCAATTTTACAGTCTCTGCACTGGCTACATATTAAGTTCTGTATCAGTTACATATTATCATTACTTACCTATAAGGTCCTAAATATTTTAGCTCCTGCATACCTAACTAGCCTTATACCACGTTACAATCCATAGCGCTCCACAAGGTCTCAAAACGCTGGACTTTTGGTAGTTCCTAGGATAGCAAAGTCCACTAAAGGAGGTAGAGCTTTTTCACATTAGGCTCCCAAACTCTGGAATAGCCTTCCTGATAATGTTTGAGGTTCAGACACACTCTCTCTCTTTAAATCTAGATTAAAAACGCGTCTCTTTCGCCAAGCATTCGAATAATGCATCTCTTATATTGTGACTGCAGTTGCATCTGATAAAATGTGCATTCTTATTCTTTAGCTTGGATTAAACTAATTAATTTTACTTTGTTTGGAACAGCAGCTATGCTAATTATGTCTCAATTTGTTTATCTGATTTGCCACGGGAACTAGGATATACACAAGCTCCAGTCTGGATCCAGAACACCTGAGAAGAGAAGACCTCAGATGATGCTAACCCTGAATCAACAAACAGAACTAACAAATATTGCTACATGTGTGATTGCATCATATAATAATTGCTGTTAATAATGTTCATCATCTGGCTGACTATGTCTTGTATTAATTTTTCTAAAAAATCCTGTCATATGCACACAAACTGACAGTCACCAGTTGTAAGCTACTACTAAATATTGTAGAAACGTAATTTTCTGTAAAGTTGCTTTGTAATAATGATCTGCATCGTAAAAAGCGCTATAAAAAATAAACTTGAATTGAATTGAACATGTGATGACTATCCATTATGACATGTAGGCATATATATATATATATATATATATATATATATATATATATATATATATATATATATATATATATATATATATATATATATATGTATATGTATATATATATATATATATATATATATATATATATATATATGTACAGTACAGACCAAAAGTTTGGACACACCGTCTTATTCAAAGAGTTTTCTTTATTTTCATGACTATGAAAATTGTAGATTCACACTGAAGGCATCAAAACTATGAATTAACACATGTTGAATTATATATGGAATTATATACATAACAAAAAAGTGTGAAACAACTGAAAATATGTCATATTCTAGGTTCTTAAAAAAAGCCACCTTTTGCTTTGATTACTGCTTTGCACACTCTTGGCATTCTCTTGATGAGCTTCAAGAGGTAGTCACCTAAAATGGTCTTCCAACAGTCTTGAAGGAGTTCCCCGAGAGATGCTTAGCACTTGTTTACCCTTTTGCCTTCTGTCTGCGGTCCAGCTCACCCCTAAACCATCTCGATTGGGTTCAGGTCCGGTGACTGTGGAGGCCAGGTCATCTAGCGCAGCACCCCATCACTCTCCTTCTTGGTCAAATAGCCCTTGATGCCTTCAGTGTGACTCTACAATTTTCATAGTCATGAAAATAAAGAAAACTCTTTGAATGAGAAGGTGTGTTCAAACTTTTGGTCTGTACTGTGTATATATATATATATATATATATATATATATATACATACATATATATATATATACATACATATACATACATATATATATATATATATATATATATATATATATATTCTATCCCTGGTTGATCACGTCAAAATATGTATGACACGCGTTTGACCTTCTGCGTCACTGGAGCTGAATGTCAGGTATTGTCTTTTGCAATCTTGACTATCCAAAAACAACACGTTTGTATGTTTGAATGAATAATAAACAACTGATAAAATGATCCACCCCATAAATATAGTATTAACAAACTTTGATGCAATAAATAGGGATGAGCATCCCTCCAAAAACATCTAAATTTCTGTCTCTTTTTAAGTGTTGGTGCAAATAATTAGTTGTATTTTTTAGGGGTTATTATAGCACAATTCTATAATAAGGTGGTTATTATAGAAACCGCCTAGACCTCACTAATTTTCAAAGCCTGGCTACGGCCATGGTTGTAAATTATTTTAAATGTAAAACTTTGTTTTTAGAAACACAAAATTTTGGTGTCTCTTTACAATAAGGTATCATTAGTTAGCATTAGTAAATGCTGATTAAGTGAGGAATAATTGACGATGGGCGGCGTGGTTGTTAGACCTCGCGTGTGCATTATTTTTCTAATAATTTAACGGCCCGGAGTCAGTTATTCCGCTTATACTATGGTTACCACACCTCAAGACATCAGTCAGATTATATATTTAAAGGGATTTGTCTGTTGTGCTATTGGGAGTAGGATTATTTCTTCCGCGTCTCATCCAACTGCTCTTTTGCTGGTTCCAAAACTCATTTTAAAGCTGGTTATGGAGGCTTGTGCCGTTGATAGCATTCTAATGCAGTTATTAATGAAGTTATTAGAAAGAGAGCAAGAGAGATAGACGCACAGAGAAAGAAAGAGAGGGAGAGAGAGCTTGTGTGAATTAGGCTGCAACAGTGTTTCTTTTTACCTCACTAGTGAGTAATACATTTTTTTGTACTTTTTTCTCATGCCAGCTTAAAGGTACAACAACAAACATCTCAGTTTAATTGCATCAAATTGTTTTGATTATATATTCTATTATTTATATTATATATCATGTTCTAAGTTACATAAAAGGTCTAATAAATTAGACAGCACTTTAAAATGACAAGTTGCAACTGCATGATTTTGTGTGTACACTGTAGGGGTCTTGTGCTGTATAAAGGATGTTTTTGCTCAGATTAGTGGACTGTGTACCAAATTAAGAGGTTTTGCTTAGAAATAAAAGGCAATAATAGGTAATATTAAGTTCAATGTGAATTGTGAATTGTTAATTGTTTAAAATAAGTTAAAATGTTTTTTGTTTGTTTTTTGGTATTGTGTACAGTTGATGTCAATCGACATGTTCATTTTATTAAAACACTTTTATCTCTTTTTGTGTGTGTGTGTGTTCTGCTAATGAATGCAACACTGTAAAAGTCATCTGCTTAATAGAAAATGTACATTTATTTGATGATTTCGGAACCTTAATTTTTGCCCCAGTCGCAAAAATTTAAGAGATTGCTGATGTCATACTGTACGTGACGTTTTACCCCACAAGCATGACCATTGTTTTAAATAGTAACTTAGTTTTAAGTCTGTCTTAGCTGTTTGTATGCTTGTGAATGGTTTGGTTTATGCTAAAACATTTATCCAAGGATCTATATTTGAAGAGCTGTTAATTTCGACTTAAAGCCAGTTCGACTTATCTTGCTTTAAGATTGAGTTTGTTTGGATAAGTATGCTTTGATAAAGGTTAGGTTCTTCAGGTTTGGACTACTGGAACTACTGATTTTAAAGAATCAGAATTCTTTCCTTGCCTCCCCCCCCCTAACTTTCATAACCTAAAATGACAAAAACCCTGATCATAGGGTTTGTCCTCCCGTTTTATCTGTCCTCTCTAAAAAGGCATTTTGTGGAAGTGTGGCACAACAATGAAGATGTCTTTTTTTACATACAAACTTATTGTGTGTAGATTTCTGGATCTGGCCCCCCTCTGACACACAACTACCCATCTAACCCTTTGCTGTCTCTCTCACACAGAGACACACGCAATGCTTTTAACATAATTCAGCCCATTGTTTGTATCTGAACCAGACCCCCATCCCCCAGTCAAATAAACAAAGAAGCAAAAGCTGCTGTATTCCCTAAGCGAGCCAGGTGTTTTCCACTGCCAGCCTGCTCCCTAATGACTAAGGCCTCGTGCTGCAGCTGCCTGCTAAGGCCTCTTTTGTGTGGCTCCATTGTTGACTGCGCACCCCTCGTCTATTCATGAACCGCATGGGGGAAGACCTTTTGGACAGCCACTAGCTTATCCCCACACTCCCTTAGAATATCAAATGTGTGTGTGCATCAGAGAAATCGAGTGAGAGTGTGTTTCAGTATTTACACTCAATTGTGAGCACTTTGCACTCTTATTGGTCCATGCACAGCTACTGGCCTATCGGGAATGGTAGACATTGTAGCTCCATCTGGTCAAGATCTCATTGTCTTCTGACGGAACACAATCTATGGCACAGAGTATTACTTCTTCAAGCTTGGATTTAACTACTTTAACTTCTACTTGGTTTCTGCTTCTTGGTTTTGAGTTGTAGTAAAACAAGGAAAATATATATTTTGTGTTAGCCAGTGCTGAACTGAGAAGAGGTATTTTAATTAACCACAAGAACTTTTGGGTTGGATATTCCAGGATTTATGGTAAGTCATCTTACCTCTCTCTCGCTCTCTTTCTCTCTGTGTGTGTATGTATGTATATATGCTTTTGCGCATTAAGTGTCTGTAATTTTTATTGAATGCACATATTTCTTCCATTTTGAATGAATATTTCATTTCATATTTCATTTCATGTTTTTTTTTTTTTTTTTTTTTTTTTTTTTTTTTTTTTGCTCACTAGCTGTTAGCAGTAATTGTTTCTTAAAATCATTTGCCTTTGATTGGTTTGTGGGAACGGAGACACTTATAAGAACAGGTGTCAGAATATCTCAAGGACAGGTGTCATAGAGATTCTGCTGCATATTCGTGCTGATTTCCACTTTATCTGAAAAGGAAAATCAGAAGGACATCAATCCAGAGATATTTTTGAAAATGGAGTTTTGGCTTGCTTTGCCACTCTTTAGAGTTTTACAAAAAGGAACTGGAGGCCCTCTCCCTTTACCGTCCCTTTTTTTAATAACTGGGTTGGTTGATGTATGATGTGCTTCTGGTTATGTGGGGCTGAAGGATAGTGGAAGCCATTTCAGAGAGTGTTTTTTTTTTATGTGTGAATTTGAAATGGCTATCAAGACTCCCAGGAGGGTGTTTGCACTTCAGAATTAAGACAAGCTTTCCATTTTTGTCATGTGACCACAGACAGTTAAGAAAATGCAGTGGCTGACTCTTTTGGGTGCTGGAAAAGGAGAACACCACTTTTTGTTCCCCAGTGGCCTCAGTAGACATCTGTTGCCCTGCTGGCAGCAAACCCCCTGCCCCCACTCCCTAACTTGGCGACAGCCCTCTCTGTTGTCTGCATAGGGCTAAGACGACAGCTTAGATGACGTTCCTCACAAACTCAATAACTACCAATGCACTGCACTGCACTACGCATGCATGCACGCACACACACACACACACACACACACACACATTGGTCAGTTTTGATTTTCAAAATCTTTAAATCATCAGATGATCATTGTCATGAGGGAATCTTTTTTTATATTTTTCTAGCCCGTCCCTCCCCCATCCCCACCCTCTGAGAGCATGTAATGCACAGATTGGTCTGGTGAACTTTTTTTTTTTTGGTAGACAAGTCAGACATATGCACACCTTTGTTCAGCAGCTGCAGCCTAGCAACAATTGGATACTTGACAGTTTCAATAGCTTTTCATCTGTGGAGCACAGAATAAGATTTTTTTAAAGAATGTTTCAGCTGACCATACAGTGAAAGTCAATATGGTCCAGAACTTTGAAGCTCTTAAAAGAAGGTGAAAGTTAAACTGGAATTTTCCAAAGAAAAAAAACAACATTTTTGGAATTATTATTCTGACTCTGGATGACGAGTGAGGCCACAATATTGAGGGGTACTTGCTGACTGAGGAAGCGGTCTGAATCTGTCAGGGCCTCCAGGAATTTCTATTTCCATTCCTTTCATGCTACTTGGCTTTTCTTATACATTTGGTGAGTTTATGGCCCTAGGTGGCATGATGCAACTTTTGAACTCATCAGACTCTACGTAGGCAAGTAAATGATGGCAGAATTTATTTATTTTAAATTTTAGGGTTAAGAGATCTAGACACTATCAGTAGCTAATATCACAATGCATATGCCAAAATATTTGACTTATACATTTAGCAGATGCCTTAATCCAAAGGAACATTTTGAGCAATTTGTGAAAGTGACATGACATACAGCCAAGTATGGTGACCCATACTCAGAAATCATCTCTGCATTTTACCCATCCAAAGTGCACAAAAAACCAGTGAACACACACGCACACACACACACACACACACACAGTGAACACATACCCGGAGCAATGGGCAGCAATTATTTGCTTATTATTACCTTAGGGTTAAGAGTCAAACTCTCTAACCATTAGACCAACGACTTCCCCTTTGTCAAGAGAGTTAACAATATAGTGTACAATGCCAAGCCTATAGTAGCTAGATTAGTACGCAAGTTATAATAAAAAAGGAACTTCAGAATGAACACTGTTCTATCTGAAAATTCTTTAGTGCTAAGATTATATTGTGTGCAAAATGTTTTACTCTGGAATTATTATCTTGTTTTATCTTGTATTCTAACCATTATGAGTGTTCATATGTTTCTCTTTTTTTTTCACCATTATTTATATAGTGCTTTTTACAATGAAGCTTTACAGTATTAAACAGGGTAATAGTGTGTTGAAATAGTGTGCTGTTCTCCCCTGGCCAGATGAAACCAGCAGTTCAATTCTAGGCTGCAACAAAGTCAGAAATAATGGTCTTGTCCCAATGGCTGTCTAGGTGACGAGGTCTTCGGAGGGAATCTGTCTATTGGGCTCATCTAGTTGACATGGTCTTCACTGACATTCAGAGCAGTAAGACTGAGTTTTCTTCTCACATTGAGTTCCATACTGCACGCATATTAATGGGTCATATGATGACATTAAAAATGTTCCTTTCTCTTTGGAGTGTTACAAGCTCTAGCTGCATGAAGAAGATCTGTAAAGTTGCAAAGACTAAAGTCTCAGATCGAAAGAGATATTCTTTATCAAAGTTAAGACTGCCACACCCCCTCAAAATGGCTCATTCAAACATGCCACCACATGTCTACGTCACTATGTGGAAATATTTGCGTAATGCCCCCCAATGTTCATAACAAAGAAAGAAAGTTTGGTTTCAGTAACCGTAATTAGTGTTGAAGCAGCCATGTCAGGGAGATGCTGTGTGTATCTGGGTGAAAGCAAAAGCACTTTATTTGACATTCCAAAAGTAGACACATTTAGGAATCTTTAAGATTACTGACAACAGAACAGCAATGCATTTTGCAATGATTACGGTTTCGTGAACCTAGGAGAGGAGGTAATTCTGACTTGGCTACAAATTACCAACTTTTGTTATTAATTTAATTATTTACTCTTGAATGTTCAAATGCAGAGTTTTGCGAGCCACGTGTGTTTGTTTGTGTGTTAGAGAGAGACAGGGTCACACAGTGCAGTCAGCGGTCTTAACTGTCCGTAGTTTGTGTACTGCAAACACATACGAGTTTCATCAATGTGTCTGTCACACCACCCTGTTCCACTTTCGGGCTTGAACTGATGGTACAACTAAATCAGTTGGCTAATTAGAGCAGACTGCGCTTTTCGAAAGGAGGGACTTTGTAGAAAAGGAACTATTTAAGAAAGGTGGGGCATGGAGGACCTACAATAATGTACAGTATTTGAAAAATAATGTGTTTTTTGAACATTAAAGCATGTCAACATATTCTGTTGAATACACAAAATAATGATCTTTAAAAAGCATCATATGACCCCTTTAAATATATTAAAGTGTTAATTCATCTGTCCTTTAAAAATCGTCTGTTTACTCACCATCATGTTGTTCTAAACCTGTTAGATTTTCTTTCTCCTGTGAAACATAAAATAATATATATAATACATATATAATAGGATGGTGGGAGGATAGAGGAAAGTAAAAGAGAAGTGGGGAGCCAACAGCACAACTCCTACATAAATGAGCGAATATTAACATTTGAGTAGAGACAAAGCCAAAATTGCTGGGGACACTATGGTGTTTCATTTATGGGTCTAAAGTGAACAGAGAACAGATGAGGTGAACATTAGAACTCACTATTGATGTCATGTCCTTTAGTAGAGCTTTTAACCCCATCTACTTCAAGCATGCTTTAGCAGTTCAGCACCTCTCATTGTTCCCTGGATTACTATGGAGTCTCTTAAAGTATCCCTCTCTCCTTCTCCAGGTTTACCTACGAAAGGCAATCTGAGGGCTGAATAACAGGTGGCAGGGGTCAGCAAGACTCTCAGTCAGAACAGCGTTGGATGTTTGTTGCAGATTCATGGGCCTGAAAGACCATCTGGATGATGGAACAGGCCACATCCTCGAACTGGGGCTGGATCTAGACTACCTTGATGTCAAGGCTACAGACCAGCACACTGGCGCAGACGCTGGACTTATCATGGACAGTGGTTTATCTGACATGGGTGACATTGTGCCCCCCTGCACTAGAAGCTGCGGTTCTTCTCCACAAGATAACTCAGAGGAAAGTGCAGCGTCAGACAGTGAGCCTGCACATAGCCACAGTCATCCTCTTGTTGATATGCTTGGTGAAGGGTCCATCCATTCAGTCCACCCACCACACTCTAAGTCTCCATGTCTGGATATGGATTCACTAGTTGTGGATATAGTACACCAAGAGCCAGGCCCTGTGAATACACTCAGGGAATACCAGACAAAGATGGAGTTTGCCCTTAAACTTGGCTATGCAGAAGACTTAGTTCGGCTGGTTCTAAACAAGCTCGGGTCAGATGCACTGATCAATGATGTTCTTGGGGAGCTGGTAAAACTGGGCAGTAAGCCAGAGAATGAGGGTGGGACACAGAATCTCTCCCAATCCACTTCCACATCATCATCATCATCATCCTCTGGCACATCTTTCGACAGTTTCTCTGACTTACTTGACTCTCGCCAGTCAGAGTCTCCCTTTGTGGAAGATAAGGATAACTTCCGCCCGATTGTTATTGATGGCAGCAATGTGGCCATGAGGTGAGAATCCAAAAACTAAAAAATACATACACACATTGTGTGGTTTAATATGTTTATCCTTGATAAAAAAAAAAAAAAAAAAAAAAAAAAAAAAAAAGATTAAACAATACATTTAGATTACATGACCTGAAGTAGCAGAGGTTATGCATGTGGTAATTTAATGATCATAAATATTGCTGCAAGTGGCAATTAAGGGACCAGGCATGAAAGAAGCAAAATGAAGAGCTAAGCTAGCATGGAAGAGACCATCAGACGAACTACAAAAAGGAGTAATTAGATCACATTTGTTGATGAATTTAGACAACATTTTTGAAAACCATAAATACAATCAATTGTAATATGATTTAATTCTTTATAACATTAACATACTTAATAGGTGGTGCTGTCAACAAATGATGTGGTGTGGTCAGTGTGGGGTAATAATAAAAGATTTAGTCCAAGTTTGCAAAACCATTGCAAAGATATACAATCAGATCCAGTTTCGCATCAACTTGTTATTGTGGTAAACAAAAACAAAAAAAGTTTAGTCTGCATGATCCAAGATGCCTATTAAAGATAGTCTCATAAAATTGCCTAATCAATACTAATCAATTAGCATTTATTTATTTATTTTATATTCCAGTAGGAGAAAAAAAAATGGTACTCACTCTAAAAATGTTGAGTACCTTCAGGACATTGTGATTATGATGACTTTAACAAAACACCAATGCATTCATGAAAATATTTAAATAAATTGGATGATCTATAAGCACATTTCAGATTCACTTTAATTCTTTAAAACAATATTGACAGTGCATTATATCAACTTTTGTCCCAAAGCAATGTGACTTGATAGAAAAAGATTATTGTAAAAATATTTCTTCTCCTGTACATCTAGTGGAGAACAGTATTACAGCACCCATCTTTTACAGCACTCATTTTGGTTTTGCTGTTAGCCATCTGAGCATCAGAAATTAATTAAAACTAAGCATGTTTCCATATGTACAATGTTTTGAGAAGTTTTTACTTCTTGTGTGAACATGGGCATATTAGTAATAATAGGCCACAACTAACACATATGTCAGATCGTATCTGCTAAAAAAAAAAAAAAAAAAATAGACCAAATTATTTGATAGATTCTTTAAGATTATTTTCTTTTTTTTTTTTTTTTTTTTTTGTCAAGGGCACATCCATTTAAATGGGTAAATGTATAAGTTAAGTGTCAGCTGGTGGCACTATGACCATGTGATCAGCCCCTATGAATACAACACACAGTTTGCACCATACAATGCACTGAGAAGATATGAGACTCTTCCTGTTTCCATTTGTTGACAGTACATGAAAGTTTGATATTTAGCATCTTGGCATCATGTGGACCAAATTTGGTGTAAATGTGTATATTTAAATGTTTTAATTCAAAATACTCAGCTGTTGATTATATATTTTTATATATTTTGCTCAGTAATATTAACATGCTTTTTGGTAATCGATTAACCAGACTTGCTAAAACATATCTTCAAATAGCCCTAATGTAAAAAGAAATAGCTTTGTGTAGTAACAATAAATTATTTTACGTAATAATAAATTTGCTCAATTGTGAAAAAAGCTTCAAAGGGGAGTGTACTCATTTATATGTAAGGAATAATTTGGGCTGTTTAATTATTAGAAAGATAATGCACACCCGAGGTGGTGATACGCGTCGTGGCTATTAAATTTTTTTTTCTAATAATTCACCATCCTGAGTCAATTATTCCACTTATACTCTGGTTACCACATTCAAGATATCGATCAGATGATGTATTTAAAAGCATTAGTCCGGTTTTTGTACTTAAACTGCTGTTCCGCATCTCATCCAATGCCTCTTTTGTTGGTTCCAAAATGTCATTTTAAAGCTGGTAAAGGAAGCTTGAGAAAAGAGACTTTGGCTTGAGCCGTTGATAGCATTCTGATACAATTATTAATGAAGTTATTAGAAAGAGAGCAATTGAGACAGAGACACACACAGAAAAAAAAAGAAAGAAAGAAAGAACGAAAGAACTTGCGTGAATTAGGCTGCATCAGCGTCTCTAAACAGCGCTGTTATTACTTCGCTAGTTAGAAATGCCATGTGTGTTTACTTTTGGAAAATTGTCTGTCATTGTTGTTTTTGTTAGTCCTGTAATTTCCATTATTACAGTTTTACTATGCGAAGTGATATGGAACTGTAATGAGATCAGGAGAGCTGCCTGGAACTACGTTTGTCATCCGTTTCCCAGAAAATAATTGCACACCTCAGAACATTCGTCAGCCAATCAGATTCAAGCATTCAACGGCCCAGTAGTATAATGAGTATTAGTATATTTACAATTACGTACATACAAACAGTATGCGGAAATTGTGTGTTTTTGTGTACAACCCAGATAGCAAGCAGTTTCGGCCCAGATCCGGGATTTCTGGGGCAACACTATGTTGCTTTCTGGGAAACTGACTATTTGCTTAGCTAAATAATAATAATAAAAAAAACATTAATACACTTTGTTAAAGGTTATTATGTATTTACAGTTACAGATGTTTATTTTTAATTAGAACTTTCTCATTTTTACAGCCATGGCAATAAGGAGATGTTCTCCTGTCAAGGCATTCAGCTCGCAGTTGACTGGTTTCTTGAACGTGGCCATCGAGACATAACCGTTTTTGTTCCGGCCTGGAGGAAAGAACAGTCCCGTCCTGATGCTCTTATCACAGGTATAAAGATTTATCATCAAGCCATCAACTGAAATTTTTTTATTCAAATGGTATATGATTGCTTTTTTTTTAGTTTTTTTCGCAGTTAATAGAAAAAAAAATGTCAGCCTTTGATTAACTATATATACCAATCCAAAAAATGTTTCCCCTTTACAGATCAGGAGATTTTGAGACGTCTGGAAAAGGATAAGATTCTTGTATTTACACCATCACGTCGTGTCCAGGGCCGCAGAGTAGTCTGCTATGATGACAGGTTTATTGTTAAGCTAGCTTATGAATCAGATGGCATTATTGTCTCCAATGACAACTACAGAGACTTGGCTGTTGAGAAACCGGAATGGAAAAAATTTATTGATGAACGCCTTCTGATGTACTCCTTTGTAAATGATAAGTAAGTCTATTGAACCTGGTATAATGAAGTATATGAATGTTGAACATAAATCTTAATTTCAGTGTTTTCAGTATACTTCAATTGCTCTTTTTCCTCTTTATGAAAAATAAATAAATAATAATGTGGCGGGGGGGGTCTCTTAGGTTTATGCCTCCTGATGATCCTTTGGGTCGACATGGGCCAAGTCTGGAGAATTTTCTTAGAAAAAGACCCATCATTCCAGAGCATAAGAAACAGCCCTGTCCATATGGTAAGTGTTTTTAATGCTGTTGTACAGTTGTCTAAGATGCAAGTAGCTATGTTACAAGACTTCTGTAGTCAGAATTCACAATTTTGAATTGAAAATATATAATTTCCATGAATGCAAGTAGCTTACTATTATTTTCAACATTCCTAATATTTCCATTAGGAAAGAAATGTACCTACGGGCATAAGTGTAAGTTTTACCATCCAGAGCGTGGTACACAGCCACAGCGAGCGGTAGCAGATGAGCTCCGTGCCAGTGCCAAGAACTCCACAGTTAAAAGTGTGGGAGAGACAGGTCTCGTGAAAAGCCACAGTGAGCCTGGAGGCTTCCATAATGATAAAGCTTGTGACGGTAAACGATCTCTGCCAAAGAGGCAACTGGACCCCAGTATCCGTGCCCACTCTTACAGTGATGTGGAAGATAAACTGTGCTCCAAAACTAAAGCAGACCTGTATAAGAGCAACCTAGCTCTTCCTCCAGCTCCAGGAGGTCCTCCTTCCTGTCATGGGTATAGCCACGACCTGAAAGATCACAAGCAGATTCAAGCAGAACCACACGCAAACTGTGAATCTCCCGATCTGTATTACTCCATGGTTAGGGCATATTCTGGTCTAAGCCTGCCCTCTCAGAACAGTCCAGATCGTCACTTCCTGTCTGATGCTGATCCACGGACAAGCTCAGTGGCATCAGATTGCAGCAGTGATGGCAGCATGAGCTCCGATTCTTATGGCATGGCAACCCACAATGAGCATTCTTGCATGAGTTCTTCTGATTTGCTACTGGATGAAGGAATCAAGTGTCCTCACCACCAACATCATCGTAGAAATTATCAGTTACCCTCTGTTATTCCTCCAGGGTTCATTCTCTCTCCTGCTACATCTAATCACCCAGGATTCCACCACAGTATACCTCATGTTCATAGTTTTGCTCCAGAAGACCAGCAAGACCCCCAT
Organism: Carassius auratus; assembly: GCF_003368295.1. Taxonomy (NCBI): domain Eukaryota; kingdom Metazoa; phylum Chordata; class Actinopteri; order Cypriniformes; family Cyprinidae; genus Carassius; species Carassius auratus. The sequence continues at coordinate 15,068,348 of NC_039268.1, forward strand.
TTCCACCACTCTGTCTCCTACAGCAAGCATCAAGTGATAGGCTCCCGCTCAAGCTATCCTGGAGACTATCCTCCTCTCTTCCAGAACAACACTCACTCCCAGAACTCTCCTCTGGGTCGTGGCCTTGCTTCAACACTTGTGGACAGCATGTCAGACTCTTATGAACACTCTCCACTGCTTCCTAAAAAACCCTATGTATCCCAAGAGCGAAAGACCAGCTGGGGTACATATTACAGACAGCACTCACAACAATGCTACGAGCCCATCGGTTTCCAGGGTCTTTCAAAGAATCGTGAACAGATGTGGAGGATGCCCTGGGGCTGTCCTTCTGCTCCTCCACCCCACCATCTGCCCCATGCTTTATCACACCAGCACCAGGAGCCACTTGCCTTGAGTCGTTACCAGGAAGCACGAGAGAAAGTGTTTACCAACCTGTGCAACATTTTTCCCACAGAGCTAGTGCAGTTGGTCATGGGGCGGTACCCTCATGTGACTGACGCCCAACAGCTGGCAGCAGCCATTTTGGCAGAAAAGAACTATGCTGGATACTAAGCACTGAGGGAAATGAAAATACTCTCATCATTTACTCACACATTTACTCTCACACATCATTTACTCTCACATTTTCACAAATGTGTGAGTTTCTTTCTTCAGATGAACACAAACAGAGAATTATTATGATTTTTATTACTATTATTTTTTTATATAAATCTCTGGGGAGACCATAAATACACTCACCTAAAGGATTATTAGGAACACCATACTAATACTGTGTTTGACCCCTTTCGCCTTCAGAACTGCCTTAATTCTACGTGGCATTGATTCAACAAGGTGCTGAAGCATTCTTTAGAAATGTTGGCCCATATTGATAGGATAGCATCTTGCAGTTGATGGAGATTTGTGGGCTGCTTATCCAGGGCACAAACCCCCGTTCCACCACATCCCAAAGATGCTCTATTGGGTTGAGATCTGGTGACTGTGGGGGCCATTTTAGTACAGTAAACTCACTGTCATGTTCAAGAAACCAATTGGAAATGATAGTAGCTTTTGACATGGTGCATTATCCTGCTGGAAATAGCCTTCAGGGGATGGGCACATGGTGGTCATAAAGGGATGGACATGGTCAGAAACAATGCTTAGGTAGGCCGTGACATTCAAACGATGCCCAATTGGCACTAAGGGGCCTAAAGTGTGCCAAGAAAACATCCCCCACACCCTTACACCATCACCAAAAGTCTGCACAGTGGTAACAAGGCATGATGTTCTCATTCTGTTTATGCCAAATTCTGACTCTACCATCTGAATGTCTCAACAGAAATTGAGACTCATCAGACCAGGAAACATTTTTCCAGTCTTCAACTGTCCCATTTTGGTGAGCTCTTCTGCTGTTGTAGCCCATCCACCTCAAGGTTGTGCATGTTGTGGCTTCACAAATGCTTTGCTGCATACCTCGGTTGTAACGAGTGGTTATTTCAGTCAAAGGTACTCTTCTATCTGCTTGAATCAGTCGGCCCATTCTCCTCTGACCTCTAGCATCAACAAGGCATTTTCGCCCACAGGACTGCCGCATACTGGATGTTCTTCCCTGTTCACACCAGTCTTTGTAAACCCTAGAAACTGTTGTGTTTGAAAATCCCAGTAATTGAGCAGATTGTGAAATACTCAGACCGGCCAGTCTGGCACCAACATCCATGCAATGCTCAAAATTGCTTAAAGGGTTAGTTCACCCAAAAATCAAAATTATTTTATTAATTCTTCTCTTCCAGGTCTGTTGTGAGCGCATTCACTGCAGTGTATGATATCCAGTTTGCGAATGAATCATCCGATGTAACCGGATCTTCTTGAACCAGTTCACCAAATCGAACTGAATCGTTTGAAATGGTTCGCGTCTCCAATAACCATTAATCCACAAATGATTTAAGCTGTTAACTTTTTTAATGTGGCTGACACTCCATCTGAGTTAAAACAAACCAATATCCTGAAAACGGTTCACCGGTTCTTTTGTGCTCGGCGTAATGGTGTCATTGGCGATATCCGATATCCTAAGCCTTCGGTTTACCTGGGCTTATAACATTAGCACATAATCAGTTCAGAATCAATCACCAAAAGAACCAGTTTGGTTCAGACACTCTGTGTGTCATTCTGCTTCACGCTGAATCACACATGCTCATCAGCTCCTCGGTTCTCAAATCGGATGAGTCCGACAGAAACGGTTCTTGACTCGTGAACGAGTCAATCTTTTGTTTGTTATCTTGCTCAGCTCGGTGTTCATCTTCAGTTCTCTCTTCACAGCGGTTCAGTCAGTGTACTGTTTGAGTAAATTAATTACTCTGGGATATTGGTTTGTTTTAACTCGGAGGGAGTGTCAGCCACATTCAAAAAGTTAACAGCTTAAATAATTTGTGGATTAATGGTTATTGGAGACACGAACCGTTTCGAACGATTCAGTTCGATTTGGTGAACTGGTTCAAGCAGATCCAGTTACATCGAATGATTCGTTTGCAAACCGGTTATCATACACTGCAGTGAACACGCTCACAACAGAACCGGAAGAGAAAACAATGCTGAATAAAGTCGTAGTTTTTGCTATTTTTGGACCAAAATGTATTTTCAATGGTTCAACAAATTCAACAAACTGACCCTCTGATGTCACATGGACTACTTTGATGATGCTTTTCTTACCTTTCTGGACATGGACAGTCGACCGTGCACACAGTTTCAATGGAGGGACTGAAGAGCTCTCAGACTAAATCTAAAATATCTTAAACTGTGTTCCGAAGATAAACGGAGGTCTCACGGGTTTGGGTGGGTTATTAATTACATAATTTAGATTTTTGGGTGAAATAACCTTTTAAATCACCTTTCTTTCCCATTCTGACATTCAGAGTTCAGAGTTCAGAAGATTGTCTTGAACAGGACCACAACCCTAAATGCATTGAAGCAACTGCCATGTGATTGGTTGATTAGATAATTGCATTAATGAGAAATTGAACAGGTGTTCCTAATAATCCTTTAGGTGAGTGTTTATGGGACCCTCAAATATGATGCTTCAAAAGCCACACAAAACACACTGGCAATCCATGCTACTCTAGTTGATGAAACTGTGTTTTCTGAGGCGAAACAATAAGTATGTGAGAAAAAATACTATTATATGAACTTTTTTAAATATAAACCTTCTTCTGGCCAACTGTGTGTTCACAGACTAGAAGTGTGAATGCTGTGATGTGTGTGTGTGATATTTAATTTTTTGTTATTTATTTTCTGAAATGTTTTACTTTATGTTCATGATTATGTTCAGGTGAGCATGCAAGGAATCACAAGGCACTTTCTATTGCTGTTTATCAAATTCAATGCAGTTTGGTAACTTATTGCAATCGGTAAGAGGAAATAGAAGGCCAGAGTATTTGTAGGTGTAGATGTTCTACAATAGAATCTTTTAGGACATCTTGGCTATTATCTCTGTAAAACTGTTTTGAAACAAAGCACTATACAAATGTATTATTATAAAGTATTGCATTCATCTGTGTCAACAGATCAAGCCTCACTTACATTAAATGAATGTAAAGGGCAGGACCCTCTTTACTTTGCTAGAATATGACTAACTTTTTTGGCTGAAAAAAAAAAAAATATTTGAGGAATATTTGTATACACGTTGGTTCATTTCTGTAAGATAATCGCTTTCAAATTCAGAGGTGCTATCACAAAAATAGCTTTATATTTTTATATAGCCATAATCCTGCAGGTCTTTGGCTTTCCTCCTCTTTGTGATGTAATGCAAACTCTCACTTGAATTATTTGCTTTTTTTTTTTTTTTTTGCTTGTTTCTTCTAAATCACATTCTTTATAATCTAGTTACATTTGAATATGGTTCTTTATATGCAAAAGTGGAGTAACTTGCCTATCACTAACTGCTTATATTGTCATTTTAATTATGTTTTTGTGATATTTTATTATTTACATAGAGAGATAAATGTGTCAGAGTGTGCTTGCTTGTAATTTGGAAATGGGTTTAGGTATTCTGTAGTTCTTTCAGTTTTGTCATAGGATAAATGGTCTGAATGTAGCCACAGGTGTAGAGTAGTGAAGACAGCTCTGTCTGTGTACCTTAGTTTTAGTAAGGGACATCTCTGGCTAAGCTTATGGGTGCATGATACTGTATCGATCTGATAAGGTGCAGATAAATTTAATGTTTTGCAGACTTCTTTATCAGGAATGAATTATTCCAGAATTGTTTTCATAACATGTGACTTAGGGTAGCCAGAGAATACCTGTCCTTGTTGATACAAATTGTATCTTTTTAACTTAAATTCAGAGATGTTTATATACATATGATCTATGAAAAGTATATTCACTCACAAAGAGATGTACCATAGGTAGTACACATATAAATTAAGAAATGTTTTGGGAAACATTTTATGAAGATAAGTTGTTTAGGTTTTTGAGGGAGAGGAAGAGCAATAAATGCTTCTAAAATGAAGAAGGGACAGTAATAAACAAGTTAATTTATTTTAAAGCAAAAGTATTTCTGATCTTATTTCTAAAAAAAGAAAAAAAAAGAGAAAAAAAAGTAGGGTTATTGAAGTAAATAGGGACAGGATTTGTACAACTTAAACAGTGATCTTTTTTTTTTTAACACTTCTGTTGCATTAGGGTCAATTTAACCCACAACTTGAAATACTGGTTAAACTATTTACTTCTTAAAAGTTTGGGGATTATTTAGGGTCATAAATGTGAATGCAAAGTTTTGACAGAGATATGTTGGAGAGGGTGTATAAAAAAAAAATTTGCGAACTGACCCCCAATGGTTTCCATGCAAACCTTTTCCAAAATCGGACTCAAAGTTTAAGACTCAAGATTCAAATTCTTATTTGAAATTTAGACTCACCTTCTGATTCACTGTTTATTTGTTTGATTCGGCTGATATTGATTCGATGTTTCTGGTTAAGTTTTGACCTCAGTTACTAGACTGAATAGATACAGAACAAACTCATTTTTCCCTTACAAGGGTTTGAGAAAAAGATGACAAAAGCAGTGGAGGAAAAAAATGCAATACATACTAGGTAAAAATAATGTTAGATACTATTTATACTTGTTAATTGCACCTCACTGTACAAATGATCATTTCAAGTAGCCATGACCAAAACATGCATGCATGAATATTTTTTGGAATTTTGGACAAAAATAAGTGGGTAAATTTTGACCACCCAACACAGACGTTGTACCTAGTTCTTGAACTGAACAGGAATTTCTGTTCATTTACATATGATTCATTCTGGCCTCGTTCTGTTAAACATTTTTACATCTGAAATCTAACTTCAAATAGACGTTTTCCAAAAACTATGAAGAGAGATATTATTTTTGATGCATTAAAGAGGGCTTAGTTCAAAGGCAAGGAATGAGCTGTTAAGCTGTAGTAGAAAAAAATACTGCCTGAAATATGTTTGTTAAATTACCTTTTATTTTGAAACAAGAAGAGCCTTCCCTTTGGCCTTGTGGCACTGTGTGCCATACTTGGCAGTGGTGTGGGCATAGAGTATTTGCCTCTACATGGCATTGTGCTTACAACACATCTGAATAATCTGAACCATGTTCAGACAACTGTTTTCAATTAGATAAGATGTTAACAGTTTTTGTTTGTTTACGATCAATGTACATTGTATCACAAATGCTTCTGAGTACATGTTAGGCAACCTTTATTATTGACTTATATGTTTAAATTTGGATAACGTTCTATTACAGTATCTATAAAGACCAAAAACCAAAAGTCTGTTATCATTGAAAAACACATTTGGTAGGGATGCTTAATAAAGATGGATAAGTGTTCATGATGAGTTGTTTGGTGTGCATCCATCACTGATAATTGTTTTCTGCAATATTGTAATGCTATTACTTTTAACTCAACAATTAATCAGCCTTCAATTGCCTAAGAATGCCAAGCTCACTCTGTAGAAATCATTGCAGTCTGTGAGCTCATGAAGCGCAGAGAATAATGTAAAGTTGCGTATTAAGGTCTCAGTAATATTTGATGTGTCAGTGGGTTTTATTGCTTAAGGACCAAAGGAAGCAGTGAGTTTGGAAACATGTTTAATGCCCACTGCCAATAATGCTTTAGTTGTTCAAAGCATTGTATTACAAAGAGTAATAAATGTGTGGTGGTAAATGTGTGACTTGATCAATATGTTATGGATTTTGTATTTGCTGCCATCTCCATATATGTATGTTTTTAGCTAAATTAAAGCTACAAAGGAAAAACTTAATTTGCGCATTTCTTATAAACAATATTGTCATTTTATTTGATGCATATTTTTGTTTAAAGTTGCTGAAATTGAACAGTTTAGTGACATACAGCCAAGTATGGTGACCCATACTCAGAATTTGTGCTCTGCATTTAACCCATCCAAAGTTCACACAAAAAGCAGTGAAAACACGCACACCATGAACACACACCCAGAGCAGTGGGCAGCCATTTATGCTGCAGTGGCCCAGGGAGCAGTTGGGAGTTTGGTGCCTTGCTCAAGGTCACCTCAGTCGTGGTATTGCCGGCCCAAGACTTGAACCCACAACCTTAGTGTTAGGAGTCAAACTCTCTAACATTAAGCCCATGAATAACGTTAGAGAGCAAGAAACATTTGATACAAACGTGTAAATCTTTCATTGGGTACTATAGTTTAAAACCTCAGATGCATTATGTAAAACATGCATCAAAACTAAAATTGAATATTTGGGTCATAGAAATATTGAACTAATGAACATTGTACCTTTTCCAAATTCAAGGACTTTCAGGGTGCATTTTCAAGCTTTTCCAGCACTTAAAACTTGTGAATATCATGTTTACAACAGTTTTTAGTTTTTCTCACTTTAAATCAGATGTTATTGTACTATTAAAACCACCTGGATTGGATATAGGATTGCATAATATTTTATAATATATATTTTTTTAATATAAAATGAAAGGATTTTTAAGATCTGCACAAATAAAATAAATACTGTATGAGAAGGATAGGGCAATGCCTATGGTAACATATTAAACCTATGTTTGACTGCAAAAAACATGATTTACAGTTCAAATACAGATTTTCACAAATAGAGTTTTATAAAGTGACAAACCTCACATTTCAGTCTTTAAAATATTTTTAAGAAATAAAGAAAAGGGTGAATCCGAAGTATAAAGATTTGTTTTTTCTAAGTGGCTTTGATGACAGAGGATGAATTTGCATTTCCAATTAGCTCATCTGCTGTTTTTGTTCAAAGCAAAACTATAATTTGCCGTCAAACTAAAAAAAAAAAAATATTAACAGTAAGAGTTTTGTTTGCTTTAAATTAAAACAATTATTTGGAACTGCATGAATGTAGCTTTTTCCCCAGTAACCAGAGTTGCCAAGTCCGGCATATTATATGTGACTTCTGTTAAGTTGTGTGAAAAAATCCTGGGTTGTGTTTTTTGAGCTTATTTTAACAAATATGGTTGCTTGTTGGGTTAGACATGAGCAAATACTATGTCCCATATACAGTAGACTGCCTACACTGGCCCAGGGTAGTACCCACACAGGCAACCTCTATATGAGATCTGAATTGGGAAACTCAAATGAGGGCCTGTTAGCCAAACACAATCAGTCATTATACGTTGGTGAGATGAAACGAAGATGCCACTGAAACTTCTCTGTCGGCTCACTTCAGAGATGCATTAATATAAAAACACCCAAGCAGGATTTTGACTTTGAAATGATTATTTTATTATTTCACTTTAATCGCTTACCTTTTACATGACTTGAAAGTACAGACTCTCCCATGAAAATGGCTTTTTTAATGCCAAAGGCATTTTGTCTAAAAAGTGAAATAAGGTTATTCAGTACTAAAACAAATTACTACACAAGCAATGCAACTGCAATTTCAAGCACTTTATCCAAAATGTAAGCACTTTTCAAACCTCGAAAACACTACATTCAAATTTAAGCACTGTACTAAGGGAAAGAAAAAAAAATGTCATGAAAATAAGCAGAAAATAGATATTAAATCTTTATTTTCAACCAAATATTTGTCACAGGCAACATTGTTATTTCTATGTAACAGAAAGCTATATGAACAAAGGGGGGGGGGGGTCTAGACGTACAACAAAAACAAACATTAAAACTGAAAAGCAAACAATACACATTGTGACCCGGAGTGTTTTTCTCTCCCTTTAGTAGATGCAAATGCTGGTGGTTTTGTTGCAGAAATCTTTAGAAGAAAAAAATGGAAATGGAAGCACAACATTTATCTTGCTATGGCAAATACATCCGCTCATGGACAAAAAAAAAAAAAAAGCAGGAAAAAACAAGTGCTTTTGAACTTTCCTGAACATTCTGTTATAAATGTAGTGTTCAGACATTTCCCCAGGTGTCTTGTTAGCATACAAAACACTAAATAAACAGTGACATCTTTGCACATTAGTGCAAAATAAAACTTCCGGTATTAAAAAAAAAAAAAAAAAAAAAAAAAACTTTTATTGGCCTACATATCTGTAAATGCTGAAGATATTTTACCATGCAAACTCTGAAATAAAACATACAGGCCATGAATACTGAGGATTCCACACAAACCAGCTGAGCAGTGAAAATATTGCATGATGAAAAGGTCTGGAGAAGTCCATAGGTCTAAGACCTGTTAACAATTTTGAAGAGGTTCTGGGTAGGTAAAATCTTGAGAGGCTCATCAAGAACAAGAACGGGGAAAAACGCAGGACATTCTTAAAAGGCTTCATTATGGAACAATCAACAGACTGTAGTAGACAAGATACCACACAATTTTTCATAACTGTTGTCATAACTCATGCTGAATAAGAATAAAATACTGACAAGATAGTTTTGGTATTAAATTGCAGTTTTTCTTGAGGATAAATTATAAGCCACTTACCTATCTTAGTGCTGCTAAATAAAACAATTATGACCCTAACTAGCCAAAGCATCATCGAAAGAGTACATCTACCTACAGTAAACCTCTCAAGAAATGCTCAAAAACAAGAAGCACAGACGGCAATATTATGATCTGGGTGACACAAACTTAAAAAGAAGAAAATTACAACATTTGCCTCTATCTGCCGTACACCAAGTGTTTGACTAACCAGTCACCATGTTTGACAGTAATGAGGTAGCAATTCGCCCTGAGAACAGGACTGATGTTTTCATATGCTCCCCAGCCAGAAAGGCCACAGGTACTTCAAAACAACCACATGTGCATGACAGGTATTACTAATATTTCCACACAAAAATGAAGGGGAAAAAAAACAGAGATGAACAGAGAGAGACAAAGCGCACACATGCACATAACTTACCATCGATTCAGCAAATTAATTTCCTTAAGTAGTTTCCCCAAAATACTGCAATTAAATAAAAACTAATTAAATTAAAAACAAGCAGTTTGTTTGTCTCTCCATCTGTCAGCCATGGCCTTTGTGAGCCGGCAGGCAGGGAAAACCATCGATATGGAGACTGGACAAGAAACACTGGGTGTTTGGGAGAATTCTACTGTCAAGATCAACAGACCCAACACAAGCGCTCCATTACAGGGCCTCACATTCTGTCAGTTCAGAGCTACATCTTTTGAACCTGAATCAAACAAAGTCTTGCACTGAAGAAATAAAACTAGTAACGAGTCCAGTCTAAATCCATAGTAATTACAGATGTATGCAGGGTTTGCAAGTTACTAGCAAGAATGAAAGACGCCCTTTGGTTACCTATAGTTTTGGTTATGGTTCTTCTACATTCTTCACTTGACTTTGGTGGCTCTGAATTTGATGTCAGGGTTTTGGTGTGGAGAGGTGCTATTTGTGCTCTTTAGGGTATGTGAATGTGCCACTGTGACTCTTTAACCCTTGTGGATTGTTCAAATTCACTACCCTTTCGGGCTGTTCGAGATGAAAACATCCACTCAATTAAACTGCTTTTCATTTTTTTTTTTTCATAAATCTGTTAATCAACCTCAGTCCTGATCAAAACTACCAAATGTTGTAAAAAAAAAAAATCCAAGATTTTAACTCTTTAATTGCCAAGTTCATAAATGATGTCACTGATTTGGGGGGAAAAACACACAAAATGACTTATTTTCAATATAAAAGTAATTGTGGCTGGATTGTTTTTTACTTTTTATAACAGTCTTGGGCATGTCAAAGATTAGTAGCAACATTGGCTTAGATGCATTTTTAGTTTTTGTCCAGCATTAGATTTAATTTTTTCTCCTTAATTTGTTGTTGGTGGCTGCAATTTGCCCCATTGACTTCCATTATAATGACATTTTTTGATAGCAAAGCCATGACACCATGTAATCATGCATTCTTGATTGTTTGTGGTTTTCCCTTTTGGGAAGAGGTAAAATTTGTTAATTTTACAGTTGATCACTAGGTGGGACCATTAACCCTTTAGATAGGCCTGTGAAAAAAAGGCTTAGTTTCTAGCTTGTATATGGAGTTATATGGAGTGTAACAGCAAATTATAGTGTTTTTGTGTGTGTGTGTGATAGAGAGAGAGAGAGAGAGAGAAAGAGACTCCATATACAAGCCAATATACAGTCCATATACATAACATATACAATCCATATACATAACTCCATATACAAGCCAAAAACCAAGCCTTTTTTTTTGCACAGGCCTATTAATAAAAGGTTAATAGTCCCAACTAGTGATCAACTGTAAAAATATATATTTTTTTTACCTCTTCCCAAAAGGGAAAACCACAAACAATCAAGAATGCATGATTATATGGTGTCATGGCTTTGCAATCAAAAAATGTCATTATAATGGAAGTCAATGGGGCAAAAACAGCCACCAACAACAAATTAGGGAGAAAAAATTTAAATCTAATGCTGAACAAAAACTAACAATGCATCAAAGCCAATCTTGTTACTAATCTTTGACATGCCCAAGACTGTGATAAAAGGTAAAAAAAATATCCAGTCCACAATCACTTTTTTTAATTGAAAATATGTAATGTTATGTTTTATGTATGTTTTTTTCCCCCAAATCAGTGACATAATTTATGAACTAGGCAATTAAAAAGTTAAAATCTTGGAATTGAAAAAAAAAAATTGGTAGTTTTGATAAGGACTGAGGTTGATTAATAGATTTATGCAAAAAAAAAAAATGAAAAAAATATTTATCTGATACATTTTTACAGCAGTTTAATTTAGTGGATGTTTTCATCCACGAACATCCCGAAAGGGTAGTGAATTTGCCCACAGTGTACCGTTGAGTTTTTGAAAAATTTCAAAATGGGTCAAAATAAGATTTGTCAAACAAAAATCATTCCATTAGCTCAAACACAGAGAAAGTTGTGGCCAAAATAAGACTCAACTTTACCCCCTAGTGGACAAAAACGTCCCCAACAACGCACAAGGGTTAAGTTGCACACACACAAAAAAAATTCCAAACAAACAAATGGCCATTTCATAAAAACAAATTTTGCTTAAACTCATCTTAGGCTCTTCTAAAATACACATTTCCAAGCATTTAGTAAATCAAAATCATCATTCAAGAGTTCAGTGCGATGTACCACTTGCTCCTAACAGGGCGATTCTGGAGTAGAGCTATAAGGAGCTTAATATGTGGAAACAGCCTGATGGGCTGTTCACAGGTGGAGAGAGCTTTGGCAAAGCTTGAGGGAAGGGCAGCCATGTCCCTCAAGCTCTCTGAAGGGGGTCAAAGGTCAAGGATCATTGGTCTAGAGGAGAAGTATGGGCAGGTAAAAGCTGTGCTTGTAAGTCAGCCATGAAGGCATCAGGGCTACAGGGTGGAAAGTGGGGCTATCAAAGAGGATGAACAGCCATCACATGGATTCAAATTCATCAATACGCTGCTTGGTGTTGCCCTGGCGGATCTGGCGTAGGGTCTTGTATTTATCCCTGCCGGCCTTCACATTCTCTGCATGCAAAACATCATTTTGGGTCTTCTTGGAATCGTCACGGGCCTGGGCCAGTTCTGAACTCAAGGCCTGTAATGAAGACAATGTGTAAGCTATACAGGTATATATTATTTTTACTGATATTTATTCACAACAGCATACCTCATGTAAAACATGTCTGTTAGCACAGGGTTTTCCAACCTTTTTACACCACAGAATGGTTATGGTTATGTTCTCTCTCTCTCTCTCTCTCTCTCTCTCTCTCTCTCTCTCTATATATATATATATATATATATATATATATATATATATATATAAATGGATGGTCTAACCTGTAGCTGTTTTTTGACACGTTCGTTTTTCTGGGTCTCTGTGAGCCGTTCTTCCTCACTTCGCTGGTGAGCAACTCCATCATTAGAGAGCTCAGCACTGGCTTCTGCACTGCTCTCGTCATGCTCGTCATGTTCGTTCTCTGATGCACCACCTGCTGTAGCTGACATCACAGACTTCAGCTCCTCTTTAGTTTTTTCCAAGTCTTCCTGAGCAGACAATGCCTACAACAAGGATAAGTGATGAAAAATGCATCAATAAGCAAACATATAGATTCAACTGGCCAGGCATGGTGGTAAGCAAGTGGTAAACTTGACAGAGAATCAGAGAATGAGAAATGGAGGCAGCCTACATTACAACTTTTTGACATGTTAGGAATACCGGCTCTTTATCCAAGAGGCAGACAGAGACTTGATGACAGTTTTTAACAGACAAAATACAACACTAAAAGAAAAGTTTTAGATTAGGTTTTTTTTTTTTTTTTTTGTCATTGGAAAAGATTTGGAGAAGCATTACATAGCATTACATCATTTTCTAACTAATGGATCTTCTGCAGTGAAAAAGTGAAGTGAAGTGACATTCAGCCAAGTATGGTGACCCATACTCAGAATTTGTCCTCTGCATTTAACCCATCCGAAATGCACACACACAGAGCAGTGAACACACACACACACACACACACACACACACACACACACACACACACACACACACACACACACACACACACACACACACACACACACACACACACACACACACACACACACACACACAGTAAGAACACACCTGGAGCAGTGGGCAGCCATTTATGCTGCGGCGCCCGGGGAGCAGTTAGAGCTGTTAATGCACTACCCCCACCCACAATTCCGTCCGGCCCGAGACTAGAACTCACAACCCTTCGATTGGGAGTCCGATGCTCTAACCATTAGGCCACGACTTCCCCATGAATGGGGAATATCTTTCCACTTAACAAGAAATTAACTGACAGACTTGTGGATTACTTGTAGATTATTGTTATGTTTTTATCAGCTGTTTGGACCCATTCACTGCAGAGAATCCTTTGGTGAGAAAGTTAAGTAGGGCTTAATAAAGTTGTCAGGCAGCAGTTACTTCTTGGTTAACTACATTGTTTAAAAAAAAAATATATTTTTAAACTATTAAACTGGCAGGATGTTTCAATTGTACAAAGACCTCTCATATGTTTAAAGAAAAGATTAAAAAGAAATGTTAGTTTTTTTTAAGTTGTCCATTTTACATGTTACATTTATTAATATTAGGGATGCACCGAATCCAGATTTTTGGGGTTCGGCCGAATACTGAATCCATTGTTTAAGATTCGTCCGAATCCGAAACCGAATACCGAATCCTACTCGCATCCTTATTCCATTAACACAGTAAAACACATTAAAGGGGGGGGGGTGAAATGCTCGTTTTCACTCAATATCATGTTAATCTTGAATACCTATAGAGTAGTACTGCATCCTTCATAACTCCAAAAAGTATTTAGTTTTATTATATTCATAAGAGAAAGATAGTCTGTACCGATTTTTCCCGGAAAAACACGAGCGCCTGGAGGTGTGACATGTGGGCGGAGCTAAAGAATCACGAGCGCCAGTTGCGTTGAGAGCGTTTGGAAGCTGTGACAGCTGTGAAGGCTGAAACTGAACGAGAGCAGCAGCAGCAAGGACTCGCTCCGAGCGGGGCTCGAACCCGGGTCTCCGATGGGAGGCGGACGAACTAACAAGGAGGCAGAGATATTTTAAGCAGTTTTACTCACCGCCTGTGGTTCCAGCACACAATCGTGACCCTTTTTCGTTGGGATTGCATCATCCTTAAGAAATAAACGATACACAAATCCGTCGTCAAACTGGGCTTTGTTTGTAAAACAAGCATTTTAGAAATGCAGGGAACAAACACAAACACTTGCACAACTCCGTTGATGCTCTGTAAAAATAAACTCCATCCACTGGTCCCTTAATGCTGTTTTTTCTTTGGTAATCTGTGCAGGGTTGTCTTGCCCTGGCAACCAAAAACACACTCCTTTTGTGACATTTTGCGACGCTCTCGCTCTGATCAGTGATTGTCTGTGCACAGCCTCTCTCTGCCCTGCTATACGGGAGCGCGCGATCTTCCGGCAAACGTGCCCTCAGGACCCATATAAGGAAATTCCGCTCCATCTAACGTCACACAGAGCCATACTCGAAAAAAACTTTCCGAAACTTGTGACAAACCAGAAGGAGTATTTTTGGAACAGAAATACTCCTTCAAACGTACAACTTAATTTTTGAAACTTTGTCCATGTTTAGCGTGGGAATCCAACTCTTTAACAGTGTAAAAAACTCAGTATGCATGAAATAGCATTTCACCCCCCTTTAATGAAGTAAACAACGTCCACAGCAATGTATTTTTCATTTCATTTTATTTTAACTGTAAAAAAAAAAGAAAAAAAAAAAGAAAAAAAAAATAATAGGCAACATTATGCCAGGATGACAAGTGAGAAAAACTTTTTTGACAATTACCAAGCTTAGGCTTACCCAAGTAAACAACCAAAAACTTTCAATAAAAGTGCATCAATGCAAACTTGCAAAGAAAAGTGTTTTTCTTTTCTTTTTAAAAATCAGAATATGTTTGGTGACTTAACTGAAATTAATGTAATTGAACATTAACTCAATAAACATGGATAGTAGGCCGTTTAGTTTTCATTTATAACAGTAGGATAGGCTACGATTAGAACAGTGTCCAAATATTACAAAAAATATTATGGAAGATCACACATCTCCTGCATCATAATTCAATTAACGTAAAACCTCTAATCTTTCAAATAAAAAAAAATATAAAAAAATAAGATCCTCTGCATTAACAGGTGACAGCCGGTTGCGATGGTCGGAACGAATGTCCCCAGCAGTACTGAAAAGTCTTTTACTGGGCACGAGGTAGATTTTTGCCATTTTTGCCAGCAGTGGAAATCGTTGCCGGTTTGTCTTCCACCACTGAAGAGGATCCTCTCTAAGAGGAATCAAAGGCTCACCAAAAAAAAAAAAAAAAAAAAAAAAACGCTTATCTCCACGTCAGCACCCGATGTGACTGGCTGGCTCTTTACTGCTACGGTATAAATCATCCCAGCCGCTCATGATTCCTGAACAGTTTAGTTTAGAGCAAACTGTCGGGCCGTGTTCCTCCTTATATAAACACCTTCACGCAATCAACGGCCGCGTGCCATCGACCAGCGTAGCACAAGCCTAGGGTTCGGTTCTGTAAAAAAAAAAAACTAAGGTTCGGCCGAAACCGAACCCCGTCTAAAAGCCCAGTATTCGGCCGAATCATGGATTCGGTGCATCCCTAATTAATATAATAACAATAAATGATGCATAATTACATGTAAGTAACCTTAAGCCAAGGTCAAATCCTAATTCTAACCCTAACCATACAGATAGAAAGTAGCGTTGCCACCCGTCCCTTAAAATATTGAATCGTCCCGTATTTAAAGTTAAAATAATGCGTACCATATCAAATCAATACGGGACGCGTTTTTACCCATAATTTACAAAGGCCAACACAAATTTAAATAAACAAATAAGTATTTTGCACTGTTTATAATACTAATAGCAATTATAATTAAATCAATTTCATAAGAAGTATTAGAGAAGCTAATTTGCACGTGATAGCATTTTGGCATCTTTGTTTCCATAGTAACGGAGTTGCATAAACATAACCACTATGTTATGTCACACACCTGGACTCATTTAGTGTTTTTGCCCCAGTGACCCAGTTTCTGTCTTCCGTGTTTAGTTTGATTAGTTCCCAGGTGTGTCTATTCTATTCCTCATGTGTTCCATGTCCCTGTTAATTTAGTTATTCCATCCACCTGTGTTTCCCCGTTATCCTTTGTACTTAAGCCTTGTCCTTTCAGTTCTGTTTTGTCGGGTCTTCACTTGCTACTTACGTGTGTCTACCTCTGTGCTCCATGTTGGATATCCCCTGTGTTGGATATATTAAAAGCCTTATTCTGTTTATCCTCGACTCCGTATTCCTTCAGGCAGCGTAAACCGTGACAGAAGACCCGACCTCAAAAGAGAAAGTAGAAAACTGCGTCTTTCCCTCCGTTTTGCTTTCGTTTTTTCTCAGTCTTTTTGTTTTGTAGTGTTTCTATGGATCCCCTCTATCGTCCCGAATTCCTCATCCTTCTGCTGAAGCAGGAAGGACGTTCTCTCGAGGACCATACCAGACAGTTTATTCTATTAGCTAATGCCACCAGCTACCCGGACAACGCGCTCTGCACCTTCTACAACACCAGCCTGAACTCCAAATGCAGAGCGTTGTCGTCCGAAGATGGTCCTCGGGAGGATTTCGCCGCATTTGTGGAGTGGACTCTGGCGAGAAATGGGTCACCTCTCACCGTCTGCCCCATAGAGGACCTCGCCAGCCCCACTCCCGACCCAGAGACCAGCCAGCCACCATCACGCCGCACGGAGCCAGAGCCCACCGCAGCCGCAGAGCCCGAGCCATCCACTGACAGGGAACAGGATCTCGAGAGCGCGACTGACCAGGTGTGTGAGCCGGCCACACCGTGCATCGTGGGAGTCCTCGTGGAGATCGAGGGCATGGAGGAAAGCCCTGCCCACACTCCTGCGACTGAGGGTGAGCTGTATGCAGTCTCTGAAGATCATATGGAGCAAGTTCTGGATCTGATGGACTGGTCTATGGAGGTAATCCCTAATATTCCTGTTTCTCCGCTGGTTCCGTCCAGCCCTGACTCCCCTGTTTACCCTCTCAGTCTCCCACTCCTCCCTCCTCCAGTCATTTCCTCTGCTCCATTTCCGCTGGTTCCATCCAGCCATGAGTTTTCTGTTTCTCCGCTGGTTCCGCCCAGCCCTGAGTTTTCTGTTTCTCCGCTGGATCCGCCCAGCCCTGAGTTTTCTGTTTCTCCGCTGGTTCCGCCCAGCCCTGAGTTTTCTGTTTCTCCGCTGGTTCCGCCCAGCTCTGAATCTCCTGTGTCTCCGCTGGTTCCGCCCAGCCCTGAGTTTCCTGTGTCTCCGCTGGTTCCGCCCAGCCCTGAGTTTCCTGTGTCTCCGCTGGTTCCGCCCAGCCCTGAGTTTCCTGTTTCTCCGCTGGTTCCGCCCAGCCCTGAGTTTCCTGTGTCTCCGCTGGTTCCGTCCAGCCCTGAGTTTCCTGTGTCTCCGCTGGTTCCGCCCAGCTCTGAATCTTCTGTGTCTCCGCTGGTTCCGCCCAGCTCTAAATCTTCTGTGTCTCCGCTGGTTCCGCCCAGCTCTAAATCTTCTGTGTCTCCGCTGGTTCCGCCCAGCTCTGAATTTTCTGTGTCTCCGCTGGTTCCGCCCAGCCATGATTTTTCTGTTTCACCACTGGTTCCACCCAGCCCTGAATCTTCTGTGTCACCTGTGTTCCCTCCCGGCCTCCCTCTCCCACCTCCTCCAGGACCTGCTGGTCCCTCTGCTCCACTTTCGCTGGTTCCGCCCAGTCCTGATCCTCCTGTCCTTCCTCCCATCCTTCTCCTCTCTCCTCCTCCTAGACCAGCCAGTTCCTCGTCATCCCTGCTGGTGCCAGTCAGTCCTGCAGCTCACCCTCAGTCCGCGCCATCGGGGCGCGGTGGTTCGCCGCTGGACTGCCAGTCTCCAGCTCCGCCTTGGCGTGTTAAGGCCCTGTCTCCGCCTCCAGCCTCCGAGCCCTGGACTCCTCCTCGGTCCTTCGACCCAGCGGCTCCGCCTTGGCTCTTAGCTCCCTCGTCTCCACCGTGGCCTGTCATCCCACCTGCTCCACCGGGCTCCCTCATCCCTCCGGCTCCACCTTGGTCAGTCGTCGACCATCCGCTGCCTCGGGACTCCACTCCTCCGGTTCCACCTCGTCTTTCCATCCCTCCGGGTCTGTCAGGCTCCTCCTTCCCTCCGGTTCCACCTCCATCCTCGGTCGCTCCGGCTCCACAGCGGTCTGCCAGGACCCCGCCTCCGCCTTGGTCGCCTGAGCCTTCAGCTCCACCTAGGCCCTCCGGATCCTCGACGTCACCCTGGCTCTGCGGCTGTGCTGCTCCATCTTGGGCTCCTCACCCACCGGTGCAGTCTCCGCCTGTCGGCCCCCTGGTGTCGTCGACCCTTCCTTCACCATGGCTCCTCCCGCCGTCGACTCCACCCTGGATCTCCGTCCTGGCTGGTCTCTGGTGGACCATCTGGCTCCTCCTGCTCCTGTCTCCTCCCTGGCTCCTCCCTCCGTCGTCTTCTCCCTGGCTCCTTCCTCCGTGGTCCCTGTCTGCTGGCCCCCTCCTGGGAGTCCGTCCTCCACCGGAACCTCCTCCCTAGTTCCCACCCACGCCTCCCTCGGTTGTTTCTACGGTGCGAGGACGCACCTACCGGGAGGGGGGAGTACTGTCACACACCTGGACTCATTTAGTGTTTTTGCCCCAGTGACCCAGTTTCTGTCTTCCGTGTTTAGTTTGATTAGTTCCCAGGTGTGCTAATTCTATTCCTCATGTGTTCCATGTCCCTGTTAATTTAGTTATTCCATCCACCTGTGTTTCCCCATTATCCTTTGTACTTAAGCCTTGTCCTTTCAGTTCTGTTTTGTCGGGTCTTCACTTGCTACTTACGTGTGTCTACCTCTGTGCTCCATGTTGGATATCCCCTGTGTTGGATATATTAAAAGCCTTATTCTGTTTATCCTCGACTCCGTATTCCTTCAGGCAGCGTAAACCGTGACATGTTAACGTTGCAGTGTGTAAATTTTAGCAGCATCTAGCAGTAAGGTTTCAAACTACAACCACAGTCCCCACTCACCCCTCCCTTTAGAGAAGCTACAGTGAAATACAGTGGAATAAAAGAACATTGTTTTAGGTTGTGCTAAATTTTTTAAAACTTTGACAATAGCATTTTATCGCGTAGCCGTGTTTCTCTTTGCTCTGCCCCCGATTCATTTACATCACTATTTCGATTCGTAAAAAAACATTAACAGTGTGGTTATGGTCCGATAACGAATTCCCTGAGTCAGTAATGTCAATATTCTCATCTGTGAAAACTTTCACAGTTCAGTACGGGTCAGCCGACCCTTCCCAGGGTCACTTACATTGCTATTCTGATCTGTGAAAAATTCCACGGTTAAGTATGGGTCAGCTGACCCTTCCCTGGGTCACTAACATCACTATTCTGATCTGTGAAAACTTTCAAAATTATGTATGGGTCAGCTGACCCTTCCCTGGGTCACTAACATCACTTTTCTGATCTGTGAAAACTTTCAGTTAAGTACGAATCAGCTGACCATTTGCTAGGTTAGTAACATCACTATTCTGATCTGAAAAAACTTTCACAGTTCAGTACATGTCAGCTGACCCTTCCCTGGGTCACTTACATCGCTATTCTGATCTGTGAAATCTTTCACAGTTAAGTAAGGGTCAGCTGTCCCTTCCCAGGGTCACTAACATCACTATTCTGATCTGTAAAAACTTTCACAATTCAGTACGGGTCAGCTGACCCTTCCCCGGGTCACTAACGTCACTATTATGATCTGTGAAAACTTTCACAGTTAAGTACGAGTCAGCTGACCCTTCCCTGGGTCACTAACATCACAAACTGCTTGAGAAAGATGTAAACGAATTCCACATTGCACAAGGTGCAAACGACCTTTCGCCTGTTTCACACATAATCCGTCTGCAGTGCGTATGCGTTGCATATTTTTTTTAAGAACCCATGTTAACGGATTCTAGCGTTTACGCGGTTGCGTGCATTCCAGGAGTGTTGCATCTACAGCAGTGCAGCGATCATTCACGTACCAAGTAGCGGACTGCAAACACATCCTGTGTGAAAGCACAATGAGTATAAGTCCGTGCTGCTTCTGACAGCGTGACCGGATTTCACAAATCATGGAGAATGATATTCAGTATTATTGGCATGTCTATGACAGGGCACTGCGTATTTATAGCCAAAAGAAATCTGAATATCAAACCACAGACTATCTTTACTGCGGTGCAATACCAGCCCTTACACGCGAGCGCGGCATGCGCTCAACCTACGCAGTTTAAAACACAAGAACCTCACATCTGCCCTTTGAACACAAGGCTTTCCAGATGTGGGCAGGCACGTGCACACATAGACATCAAAGGGGGCTTGAGCACCTGCCTTTTTTCTTCCTCAATAGAAAGTGCCCTTTTAAATGAATATGTATATATGTGTGTGTATGTTTCGGTTTGCGCACAGCTTTCCCAGTAAAACAAATAAAAAACCTAAATATGAGGTCGGGTTTATTAAGTCTAACGAGTTCCGATGACTTTCTCCGCTTTTTTTGCAGCACAGCAGAATAGCACACATTGACAGGCACATCAGAGGCTGCATTTACACTTGGCATTAACATGCGACCTGTATCCAGATGTTGTCCAGATACGCATTGTGCTCAGATCTCAGTGTAATGTAAATGCAATTCAGTTATCGTGTCTGCATTCGCAGGTCGACCTCACACAAAACCCCTCTCTAGTAAACTGCCAGAAAAAAAAAAAAACACAGAGAGCACCCGTGTGAAGCGCAAATGAGACTCCAACACTTATCTTTGATTTGTAAAATTCCAGCAACTGAAAATGCTTTTCAAAAGAAAACCGACCACTTCAGGATGATTTTGCACCAGGCCATTCTCAGTATACTTATTTAAATATTGTATGGGAAAGACTGATCAGGTTTGATCAGTTATCCAAATAGAAAAGTCAGTTGATGTTGCCAAGTGTAAACGCACCGTGTTCTGATTGACTGATGATCTGATCTGCTAGGTTAAGCCAAGTGTAAATGCAGCCTGACAGATGCAAAGTGAAGCCCTCTTTCCCTCCCTAATATAAGACAATGTGGTTGTCTTATATTCATGGTCTATATTTGTCATGTCAGTAATACAACCACAACAATAGGTGGCACCAAATACATGTAAAACCAGTGTGCCATGAAATATGTACTTTCAATGCTTGTTTTAAAGATCGCTAGTGAAAACAAAAGAAAAAGAAAAGCTCACAGCAGCATGGGTTGTGGTAGTGTTTGGAATAACGCCGTTTAAAAGAAAAAAAAACGACGTTATTTTTTCAGTAACGGGGTAATCTAACTAATTACTTTTCCCGTCGTTATAACGCCGTTAACATTACTGGATGTTAAATGATGTGCGTTACTATGCATTGATTTAATAAACTATGTAATCCGAACCAGGCAGCAAGGAAGTCACCCGGAAGTTGAAGTCGGCCGGGTGCCGCCATCTTGTAGCAGAACTTCACTTGCGTTAGCATCCCATTGACTCTCATTCATTTTGGTGTCACTTTGACAGCAAATAACTTTACATCTGAGGCATTTAAAGACTCCATTTGTCCATTATTTATTTCTAAAGATACACAACAATGTATAAAGGACTCCATTACCTTCTATGTTACATTATGGCCCCGTAGAAACAGTTTTTGTAAAAATAGGCTAACGATTGCATCATAACCACTCGACTCTCTGGTGCACAGTAGAAAAATTACCGTACAGACAGGAGGAGAAGCTCGCAGGCAATTAACTTAATATGGCGTACTGGCGTTACATTTTAAAATACTATACAAAGTAATTAATCAGAATACTTACTCCTGCTCACTCACGCCAAAGAACTCCCTGCTCAAGCTCGCCGTCTCTGCAAGATTAACGATGGCAGTTTGCACGCACAGCTACTAGAAGATTTACATCTGTCAGACAGGTTGCTGACGTCATCAAGCTTAGTTTGAGTCTGCGCGTCAGAAACGGAAGTGCTAAAAAAATGCTAAAAATGGGCTTCACTTGTCTCAATTGAGTTCCAATGGGGGTCGCTGTGTCCATTTCTTTTACTGTCTATGATCCGAAAGCCCCCCTGGCTCACACAGCGCGTGAGGAGGTGGATTAATAATGAGATAAGCGATTATGATTGGCTAAGGCAGAGTCATGTGCTTCATGGTTGCCAATCAGAGCCAGTGTTTTTACGCCAGTGGCGCCAAACACACACACACACACGCACGCACGCAACAGCTCTTTTACTGTCTATGGCTAAAACAGAGATTTGCAACAGCAGAGATTGTTGTTATAGCAATTTTTTTTTTTTTTTTTTTACAGTAACGCAAAAAGTTACTTTCCCTGGTAACGAGTTACTTTTATTATAGAGTAATTCAATTACTACTGTAACTCAGTTACTTTTTGGAACAAGTAGTGAGTAACTATAACTAATTACTTTTTTTAAAGTAACGTTCCCAACAGTGGTTGTGACTGTCATGTCATCGTGATTGGAACAAACTTAGTCGAAAAAAAAAAGTGATTTTAAAACGAAAGACAATACCCAGATTTGAAGACAACAATAAGATTTCACTTCTACTGTTAAATTGTTTTAGGTAGGTTACCAAGAGATGGATAGACTAAATGTTTTAGGCCTATAATTCAGATGGGCTACCTGTTGTTTTTATGGTATATCTATAAGTGTAAAAACTTTTTGAATGTGATTGTTGGTACATTTTACCAGTATACCATACTTTCGAAACAAAACAAAAAACAATTACGAAAAATATGCAATATGAAAATTTCTGAAAAAAAAAATATAAAAAAAATTCAAAGTAAAACACAAGATTTGTTTTTCAAAAAGGCATTTTCCAAAAGGTACGTCTAGAAAAAGGGGGGTCATCTAATAACAAGGGTCATCTTATATTCAGGTCAATATGGTACATTGTTGACAATATTCACTGTTCTTATATTTCGCTATATTTCGCCAAACAAATAAAATTTCAATGTGTGTCTCTAAGCAACATGATGCTGGCTGTTTTGTTGCTGAATGAATCAACCATTTACATGATTTGGTTAAATCGCAATGACTCACTTATTAACCCTCTGGACTCTAAGGGTATTTTTGGGGCCTGGAGAAGTTTTGTCATGCCCTGACATTTGTGCTTTTTTCAGCTTCTCGTAAATATCTAAACGGGTAAAGTCTAATATCACTGTAATCAGCACAAACTGGGCTATAATAATATGTGAAATACATGCATGTACATGATTGTGTTTTTGAGAAAAAAAATGTTATGCGTGGTTAGTGAAAAACTAAAAATGTAAAATCACTTGAATAAGGCCCTAAAACACATACAGAACATTGGTTCCCGGGATTTTTGAGAACTGAAAATTCTAAGTAAAACACAAGATTTGGTTTTCAAAAAGGCATTTTCCAAAAGGTAAATCTAGAAAAAGGGGGGTCGTCTAATAACCAGGGTCATCTTATATTCAGGTCAATACAGTGGTACATTGTTGACAATATTCACAGTTTTTGCTATATTCGCCAAAAAAAAAAAAAAAAAAAAAAAATTCCAATTTGTGTCTCTAAGCAACATGATGCTGGCTGTTTTGTTCCTGAATGAATCAACCATTTAAATGATTTGGTTAAATTGCAATGACTCACTTATTAACAGTGACTTGCTGTCACCTAGTGGAGGTTTTAATTTCACATTTAAACTAATTACTTTTCCATTAGGGCTGTGAATCTTTGGGAAGGCAGCGATTCGATTCACGATTCATAGGTTTTCGATTCGATTCAAGAACGATTTTTTTCAAATTTAGAACAATTCAATTAGATTCACAATTAAATTTGATTCGATTTGATTATAATGATTCAATTCGGCATTCTTTAAGTGCATTCACAGGATTATTTAAATGTTTCTCCTAAATTCTTTAAATGCTTAGTCAGGGGGCAAATTACAGAAGCCTTTATGGTTAGAGAACCATAGGTTAGAAAAAAAATTATGCTATGGCATGACATGGCATACATAAAAATGTATGTAAGCCAAGATTTTAAAAAAGAGCTTGTATAAGCTAACCTTTTGTCACATCAGGGGTATAGCCATCATTTCAGGAGTGATAGAAATGTCAATTACAATAATTTTATGTATGTAGCCTATGTATTATCATAATTATTATTATTATTATTATTTTTATTTTTACAAGGAATTCTCTTTTTCTTTTATTACTTTTAATTAGCTGTAAGAAATCAAATACACTGCTGGACAATAATCAATCATTTGTAATCTATATTTTTTTTCCTAATGGTAATTATATGATTGTTTTATATACTAGGCTACATTTAATTAGCAATTATTTTAATTTTCTGCACATATATAAGGTAGAAAATATACTTTATCGTTTCTGTACTGTAATAAATATATGTCAATTAGCACTGCATCATTCATAAATGTTATTTATTGTTTTTTTACTTTTCATCAGTTCATTCTGCTTTTAATCAGTTTATTCACTTCTCTTTCAGTGTGAACTAAAAATGCTATGTGAAATAAAATGCTATAGTAGGCTAGCTATTTATCTTTTCCTCTCCATCAGCGAATTATGTTTCTGAGAGAAAACGTATCCATTGTCTGTTTCTAAAACAACAAATGCTACTTTCATGCATCTGATTATCAGATAAAGTTTGCTCTCTTATTTCAAGGTCGTCATTATTGCTGTGGTTATTATAACAATTTCCTTCATACATTCGGTTTATCCGCATTGTTAAAAAATTTATCATTCAATGGAACTGTGCGTATGATTTAGACACATTTCTGCTCCGTCCATGCAATAAATATGCAGCTTTCGACTGCTCAGATAACACTATCGGTTAAGATGCAGAGAGCCATTAACAAACTACAGAAAAGTAAAACTACTTCACTTAAGTATTATTGGGCACGAGTCCTATAGATAGAACCATAGACTGTAAAAAAATATGGACGTAGTGTCTGTGACATCACCCATAGACTCCTCATTAGCGGTTTTGAAGCCTAAAGTGTGTAGAGCGGGCCGTCGCCATCTTGGCAGCACGTCACCGCACGACTCTCCCGGATAATCGAAAAAAGGGCAAAAAGGCGGGAGGTGATTGCTGAAGCCACGCTCACCTAGTGCGACGGCATTGTCAGCAGCGGCAATCCACCTGTCACTCAAGTGGCCACGCCCTTAATTATGCAGATGTTTAAGTCTTAATATAATTTAAACGGATGAGTTTTAAATAAATTCACCCCCCTCACAGTTGTCATGAAGGGTAAAATTAGCAATATAGACCAAAATGATTTTTTGAACCAGGCTGTAAACATGTTTTTTCTGCTGTAAAGTTGGGCATTTTAACATGGGGATCCCTTTTGCAGCCAGCCTCAAGCGGCCAGTCGATGAATTGCAGTTTTAGTCACATCCTTATTGGCCTCACGAGAGAGAGCGCGAGGTTGCCGCTCGGATAGAACGAAGCGTGAGTGCAGTCCTGTGTCAGTCTCAGGTGGTAATATACTGGAGCACATGAAGGACAGATTAGAGGCACGATTCACAAACACTCAGAGAGAGAGAGAGAGAGAGAGAGAGAGAGAGAGAGAGAGAGAGGGGTCAGGATTCAGTTAGACTTGATGGCTTATTCAGTACTCAAATGTTATACCCATCTATGCAGTACAGTGGAATAAAAATGTTGCAAATGCAATAAAATGAAATAAGTTTAGTTTATCACCTTAGCCTATTAGTCAATATTTTTTTATTATTATTTATGTTTATTAATATTTTTTATTATTATACCCTCATTGGTGGCTGAGCCCCACAAAACGAAAATCTTAGAATCACCCCTGTTTAAAGGGATAGTTAAATTTTGTCATCGTTTACTCCCCCACAAGTTGTTCCAAACATGTAATAATTTATTTCTTCTACTGAAGATAATTTGAAGAATGTAGGTAGCCAAACAGTTTCTGAGCCAGTATTCACAAAACAACTTAAGGCTAAAAGTAGCTCCTAACTTGCCGATTTAGGAGAAAAACTTAAAAATAGTGGGTGTGTCAGTCTTAAATTTAGGACTCCTTAATTTTTGCTCTAACAATATTTCACAAAGCGTTTTAGTACAAAAATTTGCTCCTAAATCTGTGAAATGTTAGGAGTAGTGAAGAGGACTCTTAAGTCACTAAGACCAAATCTGAAATATCCTTAAATGGCTGTTGCCAGCAATCTACCTCGGAATATAAACATTTTTAAAAACATTTGTTTTCTACTTGGTTTGGAGGTTACCCTAACTACAAATGTTTGATTATATCCTTTGTGCTGCATTTTTCCATCTCAAAAATATATCTAAATTACGGCCTATGCTCTCAATGTCAAATGCAGAAATCTTAATCCATGCATTTATGACTTCAAGGTTAGACTATTGTAATGCTTTATTGGGTGGTTGTTCTGCACGCTTGGTAAACAAACTACAGCTAGTCCAAAATGCAGCAGCAAGAGTTCTTACTAGAACCAGGAAGTATGACCATATTAGCCCGTCCTGTCCACACTGCACTGGCTCCCTATCAAACATCGTATAGATTTTAAAATATTGCTTATTACTTATAAAGCCCTGAATGGTTTAGCACCTCAGTATTTGAATGAGCTCCTTTTACATTATACTCCTCTACGTCCGCTACGTTCTCAAAACTCAGGCAATTTGATAATACCTAGAATATCAAAATCAACTGCGGGCGGCAGATCCTTTTCCTATTTGGCGCCTAAACTCTGGAATAACCTACCTAACATTGTTCGGTAGGCAGACACACTCTTGCAGTTTAAATCTAGATTAAAGACCCATCTCTTTAACCTGGCATACACATAACATACTAATATGCTTTTAATATCCAAATCCGTTAAAGGATTTTTAGGCTGCATTAATTAGGTAAACCGGAACCGGAAACACTTCACATAACACCGTACTTTCTACATCATTAGAAGAATGGCATCTACGCTAATATTTGTCTGTTTCTCTCTTGTTCCAAGGTCACCGTGGCCACGAGATCCAGTCTGTGTCCAGATCAGAGGGTCACTGCAGTCACCCGGATCCAGTACGTATCCAGACCAGATGGTGGATCAGCACCTAGAAAGGACCTCTACTGCCCTGAAAGACAGCGGAGACCAGGACAACTAGAGCCCCAGATACAGATCCCCTGTAAAGACCTTGTCTCAGAGGAGCACCAGGACAAGACCACAGGAAACGGATGATTCTTCTGCACAATCTGACTTTGCTGCAGCCTGGAATTGAACTACTGGTTTTCGTCTGGTCAGAGGAGAACTGACCCCCCAACTGAGCCTGGTTTCTCCCAAGGTTTTTTTCTCCATTCTGTCACCGATGGAGTTTCGGTTCCTTGCCGCTGTCGCCTCTGGCTTGCTTAGTTGGGGTCACTTCATCTACAGCGATATCATTGACTTGATTGCAAATAAAAACAGACACTATTTCAACTGAACAGAGATGACATAACTGAATTCAATGATGAACTGCCTTTAACTATCATTTTGCATTATTGAGACACTGTTTTCCAAATGAATGTTGTTCAGTGCTTTGACGCAATGTATTTTGTTTAAAGCACTATATAAATAAAATAAAGGTGGAAAAATTCATTTAACGTTGCTTCTGTATGCCCATATATGCATGTGTTTTCTTAGAATTGCTATATGAACAAGTGATGCCTAAGAGTGATGGCAAGCAGGTGGTTCACGGATACGTGTGGGTACAGAAGGGTGACACCTGGGGGGAAACAGATGTCTGAAAATTACCTGAGAGGGTCATTGGGCTATATAGTGGGGGGACAATGCCTGAGGATGACCTGAGGGGGTCACCTAAGTCCTAAATGTGTGAGAAACAAACCACAGACTATTAGGATTTGAATTTATGACCTACACGAATTACGATAAATAACAAGTTAAGCAAATAATTGCATTATTTAATAGGCTACTGTAGAATTAACAATAGACTATATAAAATTGATAAACTTGCAAATAATAATAAAAAAATGTGAAATGTGAAAATTTAGAAATGTTTGTAGATCGGTTATTTATTATGTTGTTTGACTGTTTGGATGGTGTTACTGTCTGCAAACAATGACAAATATTTTATCCAAAAACAGTGTTCACGCCGCCTTAATTACTAAAGTTCATTAGCAGTTAATATTTTTTATGAAAACATGTTTTAAGTTGTGAATGACCACCACTGGCACGTCATTGGACCTGTGGTCATCGTGGTCATCGTGGTCATCGTGGCCACAAGGGGTGCCCCCCCCCCCAGGCGTCCCTTATTTTTCTGTATTGAAGGTGGCTACCCTAGATGCAAACATGCGTAATCCTTAGCAAACAAAACATTAATCTGTAACGACCTTATCCCTTCAAACAATCTGGATGTTTTCTTCATGACTGAATCCTGGATAAAATCCGGCAATCCAAGTAAATTTTCAGATTTTTTTTTATACTTTTCTAAAAACAGGTGGACCTGGACTGTTTTTAAAAATAAATTTCACTGCCAATCATCTCCCACGGCCATCTTTAGTAGTTTTGAGGTTCACAAAATTCATCTTAACTGTCCACATCCCATTTTATTTTGTTAATTTATAACATTGAAACATCCTTAAAAACCATTAAAATTGTTACAGAGAGTTCATTTCAAAACATAGAATAGTCTTAGGCTCATTTCGGTCCATTCTTGGTAAAAAAAAAAAAAAAAAAAAGGGGGGGGGCCTTCAGGTTCCATATGCAGAGCGAAATGAGAACGGTCCAGCATTTAGAAATAACTCTTATTAACTTTGTTATTATTCTCGATATTTCGAACTGCTAACAGTTAGCATTTTTGAATTATGCCTTATGTGTGACCAAAAATTTAGTATTTTCTGTTTCAGCTGTTTGATCGCACTGGTGCCTCCTACACATATATTCATTAGAAACAGTGCAGCTGTTCACCGTGACATGTGACATGAGCAGTGGTCCACTTTGGCATATTTTTGTTCATTATGATTTTTTTCCGTCGAATACTGAAACACGCGTGATCTACAAAGCCTATTTTCAAATGGGCAACATCACAAATATGGAAACGTTTGGATTCTCCAGAATGAGAGAGCTCAACCTTACCTTATGTTTCCTTTAAATTATTATTATTATTATTATTTTTATAACTAAGCATCATATACTGCAATTATATTTATCCATTAGAATTGTACATTTTTAATTATTGTTCTGTTCTGATTAATTTGTTAAATGTAAAGGATTTGTTGTAAAGTGAGGGGACCTAAAAATATCCTGTTGGCATCTATAACATTATTAGGCCTGCCGTTATAATTTCTGAATGTAATAAAATCATACTCTGTTATGAACATAACCTCGGTTCCCTGAGATACGGAACGAGTACTGCGTATGGGAAAAAGCTCCTTTTTTCCTCGATACTGAAGACTTTTTTCAATAACGCAGTGCAACTGCACTGCCATTGGTGGCGATGCAGTGTGCCAAAGCCCGCCAAAATGGGCGAATGGCTATATAAGCAGGCAAATCGCCATAGGAAATCAGGTCATACGACTGAAGTGACAACACTGAAGCTGCAGCCTCGTGGCACAGCATATAATGCAGTACTCGTTCTGTATCTCAGGGAACCAAGGTTATGTTCATAACCGAGTACGTTCCCTTTCGATAATTCACTCAATACTGCGTATGGGGAACGAATTCAACCGCACCGTGCCATGGTAGGGAACGACAAAAAACTTATCTTGAACACCTTGGGGTCCATGGGATAAGTAAGAGAGTCGGAGCCGTCGATCCCTTAACCTACACTGCTTAAGAGGGAGCTAGCTCCCTGGAGGTGGCATGATGATGGCGTCTGATAGAGGTGGTCGTATCAAACCAAAAGAACCAGAGCGTGCAAGGTCGGGATGTCCAGTTTAAAGAATCTGACAAGAGTGGATGACGAGGACCAGCCATCCCTCTTGTGGAGTGGGCTCTTACTCCTATGGGGCACTCAAGGCCCATGGAGGAGTGACAAAGCGATAGCATCGACTATCCAGCGTGAGAGGCGTTGCTTTGAGAGCGAAGACCCCTTGGTGCGGCCCCCAAAGCAGACAAAAAGCTGGTCAGATTGCATGAATGGCTGTGACCGCTCAGTGTATATCCTCAAAGCCCTCACTGGGCAGAGTAAATCCAGCTCTCGCTCACCTGACAAAGGAGGCAGAGCTGGGAGGGAAATTACCTGTGCTCTGAATGGCATCGAGAGCACTTTAGGGACGTTGCCATGCCTGGGTTTTTAAAATGACCTTCGAATCATTGGGCCCAAACTCAAGGCAAGCAGGGCTCACCGAGAGGGCCTGCAAGTCACCAACATGCTTGACTGATGCTAGAGCAAGCAGAAGAACGGTTTTGAGTGTTAGGGGCCAAAGGTCAGATAGCCGCAGTGGCTCAAAGGGAGGTCCTTTGAGTCCACCTACGTTTCGTGCTGAGCACCAAAAGATTGACATTTCTGGGCATAGAGGCATCTTGTACAGTAGACGGGGCTCTTGCCTCCAAGGAGCCGTCTACTGAGGTGAGAGCTCCAGAGGAGGAAGTACGTAGGCGGGCCGAGTAGGGGGCGCACCACGACTTGGTCAGCTCATCATGAACCTCAGGGAAGAAAGGGGCAGAGCACTGGTGGGGGGCCTGGTGGCATCCTGGCAGGTTCCACTCATCCAGCCTGCTGCTGTAAGGGAAACAGGTCAATTTAGCTCTGTGCTGGATATTAATATCCAAACTATAGTGAAAACACTATCAATTAGCACAGTAACAAGATTGGCAGTTTAAGAAATTAACTTGTAAGCACAAAACACAAGATACTTCTCTTTTCAAAATGAATAAGGCTTTATTAGAAAAATCTAAGACATATAAACTAATCTAACATACAAACGCATGCACTCACACATTCACACAAGTTGCAGGAAGATCGAAAGTTAGGGAAAGATGAGTTTAAGAGAATGGAAATGTGGAATCCCAAGTTTACAGCAATACGTTAAATTGCACTGACATGAACAACCATCAATAATGTAATTAGTCCTTGCATTGAGTTCCTCAATGAGGTTAAAATTATATTAGATACACCAGTAAAGGTCACAGTCTGGAGGTAAAGTTACTTGCGTCTCCTGTGAAAAGGGAGTCCCCTTTGTTGTCGTTGAAAGGGGTATCCCGATGTCGCTGAATGGCTGGAAGTTCAGTAGTCGTTGAAGTGACGTCTTGGGAAGCCTGTGGTTGGGCGTTGGCTGATGATGCAAAGTTGTGTAGCTGGTTGAAGTTGAACGGGCAGTCGAGGTCAGACGGCGTTACAAAACTTAAATCAGAACATGAAACTCTCAGAGGCGGCTGGACGAAAGGCCACCTTGATGATTTATGTAGGACACCACTGTCATGCTGTCCAACTGGACTAGGACGTGGCGTCCCTTCAGGATGGCCTGAAAGGATTGAAGGGCTT
The DNA here is from genome assembly GCF_003368295.1 of Carassius auratus. Taxonomy (NCBI): domain Eukaryota; kingdom Metazoa; phylum Chordata; class Actinopteri; order Cypriniformes; family Cyprinidae; genus Carassius; species Carassius auratus. Next base: position 15,099,772 of record NC_039268.1, read on the forward strand.
GTTCTACTGCCAGCATCTCGAGGCAGTTGGTAAGAAGATAGCTCTCCTCATGCGACCATGAGCCGAAGGCTGGTCTGCCCTCACATAGAGCGCCCCAACCCAGGTTGGACGCATCTGTTGAGAGCACCATTCTTCTGGAAGCCACCTGTAGGGGTACCACAAGGCTGAACCAAACAGGGTTCATCCAAGGCTCCAGGGCTGCAAAAACAGGCCTAGTTGACCCTGATATGAAAGCGGCCGTGTCGCCAAGCATGAGGTGGAACCTGGAGATTCAGCCAGTATTGCAGGGGCCGCATTCGTAGGAGGCTGAGCTGTAAAACTGGGGAGGCGGAGGCCATCAGCCCTACCATCCTCTGGAAGAATTTCAGAGGCAAACAGGATTTGTTCCTGATGGAGGCCGTGAGCTGCTGAAGTACCAGAGCACGCTCTGGTGATATGGCTGCCCTCATATGGACTGAGTCGAAAACCGCTCCCAGGAACATAATACGTCGGCTGGGGAGCCGTGAGCTCTTGGCAAAATTGACCCTGAGTCCTAGGCACACTAAGTGGCTTAGGAGGACGGATCTGTGGTGGTCTAGCTCGGTTTGCGACTGGGCTAGAATGAGCCAGTCGTTGAGATAGTTCAGAACACGATACCCATCTGTCTCATAGGGGAAAGTGCCTCGTTCATGCACTTCGTGAAAGTGCGGGGAGCTAGGGACAGCCCAAAGGGAAGGACTGTATATTGGTAAGCCACACCCTCGAATGCAAATCTCAAGAATCGTCTGTGATGGGGGCTATCTGGATGTGAAAGTAAGCGTCTTTCAGGTCCAGCGAGAAGAACCAATCCTCAGGGCAAATCTGCGTGAGGATCTGCTTCAATGTCAACATCCTGAACTTCTGTTTCATGAGGAAGAGGTTCAGGAGTCTGAGGTCTAAGATGGGTTTGAGACTTTCTTTCTTGGGGACAAGAAATTAACGGCTGTAGAACCCCAATCCGCTTTCTGAGGGAGGAGTTTCCCCTTCCTTTTTCTCCCCCAACGATCAGGAGGATTTAGAGGGCATCGGGTCCAGCACAATCCTTTGCAGTGGGCCCTGATGTCTAGGTGGTTTAGCACGATAAGTGGGGCGAGCTGGGTGCTGCTCCTTAGGGGCTCTGCATGTGCCACAGTTGTGGCACAGCATGGCCGCCGCCGTTAAAACAGCATTAGAAATCGCTCTTTTAGAGCGGTGAAACCCGCTGGAAGCAACTTTTTTTCCCCTCACAAAAAAATTTTTTTTAAAAAAAATCATGCAGCAAATGAAAATAGGTGATTAATCAGTTAAAATGTGTAACTGTGGGTTAAAAAAACATTATACATTATATACTTAGGAACAGAGTATGGGCCTAATCTAGGCTATGTTGTTAACTATTTACAAGTTTTGTGTATTTTTTTTCCCATTGCACCTGAAAATGACTTTGCATCACATTCACTCCACACACTCTGGAGCAGAAGATCCAAGTTTTTTTAGGCTAGCATGCACAGTGACATTTTACTGTTTCAACTTATTAACTCCTTGAGATTTTAAAGTCAGTTTAATAGTATTAAAATTCAAGTTAAATCTAGTATAAAAAGGTTTTAAATGCTTAAATTATTTCTATGAATTAATAATATGTTAGCATGACTTTTTCATCATCATTTTTTACAAGCTGTATTCGTTTTCCGAAACCAAGCACCCACTTTTTTCCTTTTTTTTTTAAATATATTAATCGCTCGCATATCTCCTACAACTGGGAATTTTTTTTTTTTTTTTTAAGCAAGGTGCCGCTGTCAGGGAGTCAAAAGATAATTACATCATCATCAGAGTTGCCAGTTAACTTCAGAAATGGAAAATAAGGGCTAATTGAGATTCTTTCTTTTATTCTTTATTTATAATGTTTATTATTGTATAAAATATGTTTATTCTTTAAGAAAATAAGGTACAGAATAAGGGACGATCCAAATACTTCTAATGATAATATATTTTTAATAATATAGGCCTATCTGCCTGCAGTTATGAGTAAATTTTACCATTATAGAACTGGAGTAGTAATTTAGGAGGTAAAAACACATGGCATGGGATTTTAAAGCATAACAACTGAAGGTCTATGAAATGTTAGGATTTGTACTTCAATATAATGAGGTCCAAGTTTAAGAATAGCCTACACTAGTTTTTTTTTTTTTTACTCTCCATTTAACAGCATTAACTTACAATGAAATACCTCTTTCTTCAGATACACTGAATATTTTCCTGCCTGGCTAAATGTTGGGCTCATGATCAATGAGTTGTATTCACTAAAATCAAAATCAAAACTTGCTGATGGTGAAGCGGGAGCAGCTGACGGAGGATTCTGCTTGGTCTTAAAGCCTTCCTCAAACACGTACATTCACAAATAACAATGATTTTTGCAAAAATAATGATGAATTATCAATTGATAATTTGTTATTATTATGGTCTTGTGAAAATAAAATATGGGCAGTGAGAAAATAATGAATAAAAAGAGTAGGGCTGCTGTGAGTGCAGGCATATTTCAACCCAGTAACATCAAATACCGCGCCTCACAGCCACAAAAAATAATAAAACAGACCAAATTCAGTTTAGACGGAGGGGGTTGTTTTTTGGGGGGGTAGTTCTGTATAGTTTGTGGGGGTCGAGATAAAGGTGTGAATTTCCTGCTCTTTCATATGGACAGTGTCTTATGAGGGTTTCAAACTTGCAGAGCAGGTTTAGATAGGACAAATGCCTGTCGCTTTGGTTTTAAAATAACGTTAAAGAAAGGTTTGATCCACTTCAAATGTTGACTACTGTATAGCGCAATGTAGTTTATTAGTTATTATATGTAATGTAGCCTATTCATTACCAATATATTGAAATATCTCTTTATGTCTCTCTCTCTATATGTTTTTTTTGTATTTACAATGCACAAACCAGAAGCAACAATAGCTAGCAGAGAAAGGATGGCCATTCTCAAAACATAAAATATAAATTTTTATAAAAAAATTCGTTTTTGTGTTTCAGAGGAAAAATCAGTGTTAAGGCATCTCTCCATTATGGACCGTTTTGAAAGCAGAATTTATGCAAACGCATATAAAATTCTTTAAAAATTTTAACAGATGTCTAGAGGTTATTTAATAAGTCTGCCCCCACGTAAGATTTTTTTTTAGTTACTAGTCGTTTATTTGTCATTATTCAACTAATCGCAGGTTTATATTAAATTTACATCTATAATCCATAATGAGCCTTAAAATATTACGCGCTCAAGCACATGCATTGAGTTTGCCACAAAGCACAGGCAGAAGTAGCCTAATAATTTTGAAAAAGGAGACATTTTAATTATTTATTAATAAACAAATGTTTCGTAGAAAATTTGTAATGAAGGTAAAATATGTAGTCAAATAAGAATAAATGCTGCGCAAATCATGCACTGATTTTTTTACACACCTGCATTTAAATGCGGCTGTCAATAAATGCAAGTTGTCAATTAAAGAAACTTTTATTTACATTGTGTGTATTTTGTTGATTATAATGAGAGAACTTGAGTTTAAACGTGAGGACGATTTTTTAATCAGTCCATTCTTTAGAGTTTCAATGATTTAGCTAAATCGTGCAGGTTTAATTTATTTGTTTCTTGTTTTAATTAGGCCTACATAATAGGAGCAGAATATTAAATATTTTAACTACAGTGTTTTTCTTTAATTTTCCCTGACTGCAGCCTTCAAATGTAACATCAGTGAGGCAAAGCTGACGTCTATTTGTGAAAATGTGCTTTGATGCGCTTGTTTCATAACCTGTGGTTAAAGCACCACTCAGTGGTCAAAAGCTGCAAATGCACTTTATAGACGTGGCGGCAGCGACATGAGTAGCGGTAGAACCATCATTTTGGTTGGCCACTAACTGTATGGTCTATCTGTGACTGACATTGACATCTGTGACCCCCCACTTTCTGATCACAGACCAGTGCTCTTCTCCACACTTTTGCCTGCTCCACCAATAACCTTACCAAGTCAAGCACGGTGGTCTCGCTCATTGACTTCTCACTCCAATCACGTTTTCTCGAAACTGTTATTTATTGATCTTGCTTCATCATATCTAGATGTTGATGAGCAGATTAAGTGTTTTAATAGCAAATGTTCAGAAGTTTTGGATCTTACTGCACCTCAAAAGCTTGTTCATTGTCGAAACAAGTCACAGCCCTTGGTCAGTGATGATATCCAATCACTACGACCAAAATGTCGACAGCTTGAACGTAGATGGAAGACAGACAGGCTTCACATATCATTTGAAAAGTTGAATGTTTCCTTACAGAATTTTCAATGGGCTGTCAGGACAGCTAAGCATAAATTCTTATCTGATTTTATTGTAAAAAAAAAAAAACCTCCCATAACTCTAGAATGTTAATCTCATCCGTTGACTCTGTTCTTTATCCCACCTTTTGCTTGCTCTTCTTCTGAGTGTGAAAGATTTCTCAATTTATTTTCCAACAAAATCAATACTACTCGAGTGCAAATGTTTACCTCGATACAACCTGTATCAGATTTCTCTTTTTCCCGCTTACAGTTTAACGAATTTATGCAGATTTCTCTTCAGACATGTATAGAAATCGCGTTAAAATTTAAACCCAATTGTTCTCCCCATGACATCCTTCCACCAGTCGGTCCAGACATTATGTATTATTAATAATTCTCTGTCAACAGGGACAGTCCCAGTTTGCCCCAGTTTGCTGTGACCCCAATTCTAAAAAAAAAAAAAAAACTCACTTGATGCAGCCAATTATGCAAACTATAGACCCATCTCTAATTTGCTGTTCCTATCCAAAATTCTTGAAAAAGCTGTTTTCATTCAGTTGCAAAGCAATTTTATCTGTGACATTTTTCAGTCTGGTTTTAAAACACTGCACAACACTGAGTCTGCACTCTTGGAAATGTTTAATGCTTATCGGCTTATCTGGCACAGTTTGAAATGGTTTCAATCCTTCCTGTCAATTAGAAGTTTTTCTGTTACCCAAGGGGCTTTTTCATCCTCGATGCCTCAACTTACTTGTTGTGTACACAACAAAGCCACCGTTGAAATAAGTAGAATGCAGCAGCAGTTTACTGTCGTGGAATTTGTCACAACGTGCCACATTCAGTGTAGACAGCATATAGGTTCTACTGTATTTGATGAACCATACCTTTAAAGTGACTGACACATCAGTGATCCTAAAGGTATAGGCCTATTGTTTTATTAAAATTTGGATAGTTTGTTAATGTAATATTCCATACATTATCAGAGCTTGGTAGACATAATTATATTTTTTGACATGATTAAACAGATAATTTAATAGACTATAATTAATGCTAGACACTATTTATTAATTTATTATTAATCAAAAATATACATAATCATATGTCATATATAATTTGGCATTTTAAAAAGTTTAAATATTATTTTGACCTCAAAATAAGCTGTTACTCTATTTGTTACTCTGAACTGTGCAAAAACCTGGTGACGCCTGTGTCCACGCGCAGTATTAAAACAAGCAACAGAAAAAGGTAAGCTTTTTTAAACCTGTTGTCAATATATTGTCACGGTTCTCCTGCTCGTCGCATGTTACGTCATGTTGATTGTTTCATGTGGGCAGCTGCAGCTCATTCCACCAGCCTACTTAAAGCCCTGTCTTTCATCTCTTGTTTGTCAGATCATGTTTGAGGTCCTCCGTGCTTCATGTCTGTTCGTCCTCCAGTTCTACTGTTTGTGTCTTGTTTCCTGTTCGGTCAACCTTGGATTACAGCCATCATCTCGGATCTATCACCACCACCACCTCCACCAGCGCACTCAAACACCTACTCACCTGTCTGTGCTGCCGTCGAGGTCCCTGTGCACCCTCCAGCATCTCCTCATCATTTACTCATCTATCAATAAACATTCTATACTTGCATTTGCCTCCTGTCCTCAATCGTAACGTAACATATAAAGCATGATTTTACTCCACATCATCAAACAAATAATAAAGTTTAAAATAATTTCCTTTCTGATCTTATGTGGCAGCTTATCATGGAATGATGCAGAAATATATTCTATATTTGAATAAAGAATATGTTGATTATCAGTTGATTATAAATATACTTATTAAAATACTTGAGATGGTTTTAACAACGTCAATAAACATTGTCGCAATAGAGTTTAATGTTTCTTTTGAATGTCACCATTCAAAGTGTTTCTGTCTTTCATTCAATTACAATATCCTGGAGTGTGTGACTTCTATTTCTTCTGTAATACATATGTGAATTTTCAGTGCAAGGGCGCCCTCAGGCATCCAGTATGAATGAAACAGGAATTACATGTGATTAAAAGCACAAAATAATGGCCAATCCTTGGCCAATCCTAATACTCCTCTGATAATAAATTTGAAGTAGACATATGATAAACCATGCTTTTCTACATTTTTTTTTTTTTTTTAAATAGCATTTAAAAATGGCAACAAAAAAAACTAAACTGAAAACTATTTAAAACTGGTTAAAAAAACTAAGGTATTTAACCGTGAGGTTACTGTATTGTTGCATCCCTACTGTTTACTCTAAAATACTGTATTACAGGAATATCACAAACTGAGTGCAGACCCTGAGTACTACACTTTGAAAAATATTTAATATTAAAGGGGTCATATGATGCTGCTAAAAAAAACCTTATTTTGTGTATTTGGTGTAATGTGAAAGATTATTTGTTTTTAACTTTGGTTGAATGTATTTGCAATCAACTGTAGGCAGCTGTACTTTGTTCCCATATAATCAGCCTTTTAGGTCGTCAACATCAGGTCAATGAATGGGTTCTACATGGGAGAGATCCTTTCAAGTCATCAAAAGGTTACACTATCATTAGCTCTCCATGGGGTCTTATTGTACTGTTTGTAGCACATTTGTTAACAGGTATAAAGGTCTGTTCTCACAGACAGTACTTTGGGTTAAGATTCTTTGAAGGATGACATGCTAACATCACTGCTGAAAAACTGCTACACTGCTACCTTCAATAAATTCTTCTCCCCACAAGAACTTTGGTCAAGCTTACTTATTTTATGTATTATGCCGCGTTTCCACCGAAATTACCCGGAACATTTGTACCAGGAACTTTTTTTCCCAGGAACTTTTTTCCCCCCAGACCTGTTGCTTTCTGCGTTTCCACCGCGGTGTAAAGTACCGGGTAGATTAGGCAAATAGACTGGTGACGTAGGTCTGCGCGCGTTTCTCAACACAAAGTACCGCTGATAAAAAAAAATTAAAAAAAGTACGCTGATTTTGGACGTGCATCCTCGGTAGTTGGTTCAGACTTTGTGCATTCCTCTCGGGAGTGTGATGTCCGCGACGACGCAAGTCCGGTAAATCTATAAACAGCAGCGTACTTGATAACTTCAGTCTGCTCGTCATGGCTACTGCAATTTTCCTTACTGTATATTTACAATAAAACGAAATATGATATCAAATACCACTGTCTCCTTTCGTTTTCATTTAAGCATAATAACAGCTGCAGAAATGTACTTAGTTCAGGGATAAGTGTAACGTTATATACAGCCATTACAATGAAAGAAATATTATATAGACTTGCCTTTTTATTTTCATTTTAACATATAGATAAATTGAATACAGACCAAAGAAAACCTGTTAGATTTACCCCGCAGCTGAATTATATTTTATAACCACTAAAGACACATCAGAGCCAGCGGCGCATATCAGAAGGTCTATCCCAGGAGAGGCTGCTCTCTGCGGATACATGAGGACTGAGCTTCCGCTGATCGAGTGGAGCTCACCGTCGCAGAGATCGGCGAAACACATTTTTAAATAGGCATGATCTTTATAAATAAACCATAGATTTGAGTTTTAAACAACTACTTCTCACCTGAAATACTTTTAAAATTACATTTCATGACACAATAACAGTAATATTTGAAAATTATCCGAATAAATGGTGGTTGAACTCAACCAATGCAGCGTGAACTCAGATCGCTTTGGCTACTGCAATTTTCCCCTCAGTATATTTACAATAAAACGAAATAGGATATAAAATACCACTGCCTCCTTTCATTTTCATTTAAACATAATAACAGCTGTAGAAATGTACTTAGTTCAGGGATAAGTGTAAAGTTATATACAGCCATTACAATGAAAGAAATATTATATAGACTTGCCTTTTTATTTTCATTTTAACATATAGATAAATTGAATACAGACCAAAGAAAACCTGTTAGATTTACCCCGCAGCTGAATTATATTTTATGTTTAACCACTAAAGACACATCAGAGCCAGCGGCGCATATCAGAAGGTCTATCCCAGGAGAGGCTGCTCTCTGTGGATACATGAGGACTGAGCTTCCGCTGATCGAGTGGAGCTCACCGTCTACGAGATCGGCGAAACACATTTTTTAAATAGGCATGATCTTTATAAATAAACCATAGATTTGAGTTTTAAACAACTACTTCTCACCTGAAATACTTTTAAAATTACATTTCATGACACAATAACAGTAATATTTGAAAATTATCCGAATAAATGGTGGTTGAACTCAACCAATGCTGCGTGAACTCAGATCGCTTTGGCTACTGCAATTTTCCCCTCAGTATATTTACAATAAAACGAAATAGGATATAAAATACCACTGCCTCCTTTCATTTTCATTTAAACATAATAACAGCTGTAGAAATGTACTTAGTTCAGGGATAAGTGTAAAGTTATATACAGCCATTACAATGAAATAAATATTATATAGACTTGCCTTTTTATTTTCATTTTAACATATAGATAAATTGAATACAGACCAAAGAAAACCTGTTAGATTTACCCCGCAGCTGAATTATATTTTATGTTTAACCACTAAAGACACATCAGAGCCAGCGGCACATATCAGAAGGTCTATCCCAGGAGAGGCTGCTCTCTGCGGATACATGAGGACTGAGCTCCCGCTGATCGAGTGGAGCTCACCGTCTACGAGATCGGCGAAACACATTTTTAAATAGGCGCTGTCTTTATAAATAAACAACAGATTTGAGTTTCAAACAACTACATTCTCGCCTGAAATACTTTTAAAATTACATTTCATGACACAATAACAGTAATATTTTGAAAATGTTGATCCGAATAAATGGTGGTTGAACTCAACCAATGCTGCGTGAACTCAACCAATCAGCATGTTTAGCGCCAAAGTCCCGCCCCCGAAAGTTCCTGAACTTTAAAAAAGTACCACCTCGCCAGCAGGGACTTTCTGGGGGGCATTTTTTTACCCGGAACTTTTATTTAGTTCCTGGTTCCTGCGGTGGAAACACACCAAGTACCGGACCAAGTCCCTAGTTCCTGGGTAAAGTTCCTGCGGTGGAAACGCGGCTTTAGAGAAATCTAGTACATTGGCGAGCCACCCAAACTACTGCTCAGCCAAATACGGCAAAATCTAACAAATGAAATATGTTGATATAAAAAATAAATATATATATACAATATATATATACATATTCACAAGGCTCATCACTCTGAAAATTTAGGTATGCTGTAATTGGCCAGCTATCCAGTGCGTTGTGATTGGCCGAATGCCTCAAGTGTGAGACGGAAATGTTACACCTCTTAACATAACGTGATGCCTTGTCCGGCCGAAGCAATGAGACAAAAACATAAAACACATTATAAATGTGATATAAACAATTTATTTTCATGTGTTCTTTTGGAAGGCAAAAACAAAGTAGTTTCGCTTTCTCAATGAAACAACGTCACACACCAGAGTCCGGAGACCAGAGTGGGTCTAGAGAGAGCCGCGGCCGGCTTGAATGAGCAGAGGCAGGCGGCTTGAGAACGGTGCAGCAAGCAGATTCTATGAAGAAGTGTACCTTGGTCTTGCAGCAACCACATTTGATGACCCCAGGCTGGACTCCGTTTCATCAATGGTAAAAGCAGATTCAGCGATCAACACAAATCAAAGTTGATTTATTTCCTCAGTGACCAGCATGGATCAGCCCCAGGCATGACAAAGTGGATATCATCCTCATTTGAAAGGCCAAACAAAGTATTTTCGCTTTCACAGTGAAACACAGTGTCTATACGACGTGGCGTCGGCGGAAACAACAATACTTCAACGAGAATTAAAGGTACACATTCTTTCTTTGCGTGAACATCTGGGCGGTGTTATGCAAATCTTTCCACATACTGACTTATGCCGCGCTTCCACCGAAATTACCCGGAATATTTATACCAGGAACTTTTTTCACCCTAGACATGTTGCTTTCTGTGTTTCCGCCACGGTGTAAAGTACCGGGAAGATTAGGCAAATAGACTGGTGACATAGGTCTGCGCTCATTTCTCAATACTATAGTACGCTGATTTTGGAAGTGCATCCTCAGTAGTTCAGACTTTGTGCTTTCGACTCGGAAGTGTGATGTCCGAAACGACGCAAATCCGGTAATTCTGCAAACAGCAGTGTACTTGATAACATCAGTCAGCTCGCCTTGGCTACTGCTATTTTCCTCACTGTACATTTACAATAAAATGAAATAGGATATCAAATACCACTGCCTCCATTCGTTTTCATTTAAACATAATAACAGCTGCGGAAATTTACTTAGTTCAGGGATGTGTGTATATATACAGCCATTACAATGAAAAAAAAAATTATATAAATCTGCCTTTTTTATTTTCATTTTAACATCTAGATAAACTGAATACAGACCAAAGATAACCTGTTAGATTTACCCAAAACAAATTCTATCTTATGTTTAACCACTAAAGAGACATCAGAGCTAGCGGCACATTTCAGAAGGTCTAGTCGAGATGAGAGTGCTCTAGGCAGATATAGGAGGACTGAGCTGCTGATTTCGTGGAGCTCACAGTCTCCAAGATCGGCGAAAAACATTTTTAAATAGGCGCTGTCTTTTTAAATAAACCACAGATTTGAGTTTTAAACAACTACATTCTCGCCGGAAATACTTTTAAAATTACATTTTATAACACAATAACAGTAATATTTTGAAAACTATCCAAATAAATGGTGGTTGAACTCAACCAATCAGGATGTTTAGCGCCCAAGTCCCGCCCCTGAAAGTTCCAGAACTTTGAAAAAGTACTACCTCGCCAGCAGGGACTTTCTGAGGGGCATTACCATGAACTTTATTTAGTTCCTGGCTCCTGCGGTGGAAACACACCGAGTACCAGGCCAAAGTCCCTAGTTCCTGGGTAAAGTTTCTGTGGTGGAAACGGGGCAGTAGATAAATGGGTGCGTATTAGAACAAGCCGTTTTAGGGAGGTGTGAACGAGTGTAAACTTTTATAAAGAATATGTTTTTGGATTTGAGACTTTAGTGATTGCAACCTAACAGAACTTTTTTATTCACCAAGAACTTGAAACACTCCAAAGAGAAAGGAAAATTTGAAATTGCATCATATGACCCCTTTAAACCATACACCCCCAAGAATCAATTTGGTTGTCAGATCTGGATTGTAAATCCCCTTAATTGGTGACTTTTGCAATAGCTTGCAGGAGCACTCCATGATAAATTATTTCACCACGTGGACAATTTGCATCAACTATATGAAGTATGTATAAAAAGAATATATGTATCTTACTTTATGTTGCCATTCTGTTGCCTCCTCTTCCTTTTTCCTCTTGGCATCCTCCAGCAGGGCAATTTTGGCAGTAAATTCTCCCAACTCAGCAGCCTGCAAAAACCAAGCAGAGCACCGTTAGAGCACCCCCAACTGCTGACCATTTCAGTACAAGTCCAATGAACGGTAGGTGGACAACCAGAATGGGTAATACTGCCGCGTGTACCACCACCGCAGGGACGCGGCATTAACTGCAAGTCAGTCATGTGTGTGTCTTGTATCTGCTTTGTTTATTATTATTATTATTAGGGCCCGAGCACCGAGGTGCGAGGACCCTCTTGTATCTGCTTTGTTTATTATTATTAGGGCCCGAGCACCGAGGTGCGAGGACCCTCTTGTATCTGCTTTGTTTATTAGGGCTCAAGCCTGGAGGGCGAGAGCCCTATTGTTTTCCTTATTATTAGGGCCCGAGGCAATGGGCGCAGGGCCCTATTGTTCCCCTAAGGATTATTCTTATTATTAGGGCCCGAGCCAATAGGCGCAGGGCCCTATTGTTCCCCTAAGGATTCTTCTTATTATTAGGGCCCGAGCCAATGGGCGCAGGGCCCTATTGTTCCCCTAAGGATTATTAGGGCTCAAGCCCGAAGGGGCGAAGAGCCCTATTGTTCCCCTAAGGATTATTCTTTTTCTTATTATTATTATTATTATTTTTTTTATTTTTTATTAAACCTTCCGGGGGTTTTTGGGGGCCTTAACATGCTCAAAAACTCTTGAAAATTGGCACACACATTGGAATCTGCGGCCATCAGGACGCCACAGAGACTGGGACCCGGGCGTGGCACAGGGGCTCTACAGCGCCCCCTGGAACACAGTCAGAAATCTTGAACCATAGCTCACACACACTTGCATATATTTATATGAAACTCAGTACACTTGTAGATCTCATTGAGCTGAACAACTTTCGCGCTCTATGTCAAAGGCTCCGCCCAACAGGAAGTCAGCTATTCATGGCTGTTTAAAAAAAGCATGTTCTGGAATTTGATATACTTGTCATAGGTTTTTTACATGATTGCCACCAAACTCGGTGAACATGATCTCAAGACATTGGGGATGAAAAATTGCGAGGGGATTTTTTATATCTCGAACGGTTTGCCCGTGGCGAGGCGTTGAAATTAGGGCAAAAAGTGAGAAACAGGAAATGCCTAATAACATCCACATACATTGCCTGAGTTTGATCAAACTTCATCGGTTTGTTCGATGTATGATACCGATCGTATATATGTGATTATTAAGAGTCAACGTTATAGCGCCACCAACTGGCAGCAGGAAGTGAGTCATTTTCAAAATGCTTTGAATTCAGCATCTTATTTTTACTCGATTTGCTTCAAACTTCATCAGAATAATGACAAAACATGGCCGATGTAAATCTGTTGTGGGGATATTGATATCTTATATATTGTTGCCATGGCAACGTGTCAAACTTGAATATTCTGTTATGGTGATTTTGAGGCAGATAACAACCTCAGATTTACATGAAACTCAAAACACATATCAGTATTCTTGATAGCTAGACAATGGAAAAAGCTTTTAAAAGGGCGTGGAAGAGGCACTCTATAGCGCCACCTTTTGTCAAAAGTGGGGGGGTTAGTTTTAGCTACAGACACCAAACTCGGTACAAAAATTGTTCTTATCAACACGGACAACTTTCTAATTCACAGTCATCAGCTACGATCAACAGGAAGTCAGCTATTTTGATTTGAATGTGGATTTTTTTTTTTACATTTAGCTGTGAATTAATGCATACTGCTCAGAGGAGAGTAACACTATACACACCAAACTTTGTCTACATGATGCCAAAACATTTTAAACAACTTAAATTGCCAATGGATTTTGGATAGCTTGAACGGTTTTGTCATGGTGATTTTTTTAAATGACAATAAAAATGGAATTATTAATTGTCCTGCATTTTTAAATTCCAAACACTTCAAAACCTTTTTTCATACAGAAAAAAAGTCATTCTGAGTAAATATGGATAGTTTCACGACTTTACAACACTGTATGGATAACAGAAAATTAAAAAACTGTCAGACATCTCATATCACTCTGTCCCTCTGTTTGAGTATATGTGCTTCAGACTTCCATTGTCTGAGAGAAATAGCGCCCCTACAGGTGCAATTACCGGACTTTTACTTTCACTTTTAAATCGGTTAAAAATACAAATACATACTTAGATTTAATTCACACTGACAAGCTAAACCAACATATCTGATTATTACCGGTTCAGGGCTCATGGATAAATAATTTCTGGCCAGAGATACGTGAGAAATAGGAGAGATGAATCACCGCTGTGATCACGAGCGTCTGGAGTAAAGAGCTCAGAAAAAAACGAATTTATTCCTGTTTTAAAGCTTTTAAAAATAAATTATTACAGCGATATCACACAATCAACCAATTAGAACACACCAAGAGCTAAATTCAGATGTTTTTGAACTGTTTGTGTGAAAATTAAATATTTGTGGCTGCCTATCTGAAATCACCGCTCCGATCAGCGCGTACAGTGTCGAGCTCAAAACAAACGAATTTATTCTTGTTTAAGAGCTTTTTTAAATAAAATATTACCACAAATGCACACAATAAACCCATTGTAACACTGCAAGAGCTAAATGCAGGTGTTTGTGACTCGTTTAAGTGTGAAAGACTATTTGACACCGCGACTGGCACAATAACATATATCTCTCGAGCTGCAGGATTCTGCCTTTCGTCGTACGAATGAACACATAACGGACAAGATTATTTCAAAATAGCTTGGCGAATATGAACGAAAACAGCCAATTGAACATAAACTGTTGAGAAATAAATCTGAAGTGGATCTACTGGATTTGAATATTAAGTGACCGCGTATACCAGCTGCTTCTGTCTTCAATTTGAATCTATAAAAAAAATGAAACTCATTCATCTTGGCTGCTTTTTTAATGTGTGTACGTATGTATTTATTATTTTGCTCTAACAAGAATTAATCTATATTTAATTAAATCAATTACATTTTATTTTACATTTTATTTGTCCATTTCTGCATCTAAACGCCTAAAAACATAAAACATGATCTATTATACTATTGTTAGCAATTTCTTTATCGTCCAATTTTTCTGGTGTACACACTTTTATTTTCATAATAAACTTGTTTGTTAGATTATACACAGTTACAGTGGTCTATAATAAATATTGACAGGTTTTATTCAAGCTGTTTAGAATGATTGCAGTAGGCTAATTTTTTTAAATGTAAATCCAAAAAAAAAAAAAAATTAATAAAAAACATTGGAAAACAATAACTGTTGTACTTTTTTTATACATTTTGTATAATTTCATAGTTTATGCATTATAGTTATAAAAACAAATAAATGTAGCCACTCACATAGAAATAGGCCTTATCCTTTTCTGACAGTTTTAGGGATTTTTAAAAATCCTAAAAAACCTTATTTGTGCTGCAAATAATAATTTCAAACTCAAAAAGTAAATAGTCAGTTCATGCTTTATAAAGCCTTGTCCCAATATTAATAGTCAGTAGTAAGCAGTTTATAAATACAGCTATAAATAGCTTGTTTTTGGTTTATAAGCACATTTGTTAAAAAGGAGAGTAAAGGGTCAGTTATCTTCCTATGAAAAATAAAAAAATAAAAATAAACAAACAACAACACTGATTGATACAGAACTCAGAAATTCTATTGTGGATTTATGATAAAATCAGCCTGTAAATGATTTCATACTCCTCCAAGAAGACACAAGTAGTTCACACCAAACTTTTTTTAACATGAAGCCAATATACTGAGATGTTAAATTGTGAATGGGTTTAGGATAGCTTAAATGGTGTGGTCATAGCGATTTATTAAAGTAACATAAAATTTTTTTTACTATATCTTTAATCTTTAATTTTTTTCATTCCAAACTCTTCATATTTTTTTATATACGTAGAAGTCATCATTTGAAGGAAGCACAGTAAGTTTAATAGCTTTATCATTTTCAAGAGCCAGCATAAAATTAAAACTATCATAACTTATAAATGAAGCTTGCAATTCTTAGTACCAATAATGGCCACCAGATGGAGGTATAGGATTACTTTTAAATAATTATTGTAGAAACAAGTATGATTTAAATCATTTATAGAAATCTTTCAAAGAAAAATAATATGAATTTTATGTATTTTACTGATAAAATGACCCTCACTTAATTAGAATAACAAGCTGAAATATTGTGAACTGTATATTAAGAATAATTCTTTATAGGCTTTATGGACAGACACTTTTTGAGTGACTCTTGAAGGATCAGCACCACATCCTCTTTTACCACTGTTTAAAGAATTTATCTTACAGAACAGATGCAAATTAATTTTGGATAGCTTGAATGGTTTTGTCGTGGTGATTTTTTGAAATAACAGTAAAAAAGTAACCAGTAAATGTCTTTTATTTTTTTAAAGTGCAGCTTCTAAACACTTCAAAAAAATGTACACATAGAAGACAAGTCATTCTGAGGAAATATGCATAGTTTCATGACTATACAACACTATATGGATGATAGAAAATTAAAAAACTATCATAGATCTGATGTCACTCTGTCCCTCTGTCACAGTGGGTAGTGTGTGTGTGTGTGTGTGTGTTTGTGTGTGTGTTTGTGTGTGTGTTAAGTGAATTAGGTGTGAAACTATCAGGGAGCATTTAGTCTCCAGCGCCAACATTTTACAGAACTGACACTTTCCTGGAGTCTCAGAATTACTCGGCGTCAGGTTCTGAGAGATCTAAGATTCCAAAAAATGATTTAATTAGAATACCATGAAGTATTGTGAAATACTATATATTAAGGCTTTATATATAGGCTTTATGAACTGATTAGAGTGACTCGTGAAGGACCAGCACCACCTCCTCTTGTTCGATGGTTTGAGGAATATATCTTCCAGAATCCAGGATTAAGATTTAGGAGCTCATTTTTATTCCACCTCCTTTCCTGAAAAGTCTGGCTTGCAGAATTGACTAAAAATTAATCTTCACATTAATTCCTAATTATTTTGCAATTCTTTTTGTCAGTTCTTCTTGACCTGTTTTTCTTTTCCAGCTTTCCTGGAGTATTGTATAGCACTCATAAATGATTAAATAAAAAATAATGGTAGTTATTAAGATTTATATGGTTTGGAATTGGTAAAATGTGCTTGGAAAAAAATCACAATAAAACAATGTTGAATGAATGCTATATAAATATTGTTCATGTTAACATAATGTTTATAGACGGTTTCAACGGCATCAACATAAACAAACGTTAATGCGCGTGAGCGCTTTTGTGGACCGGTAGACTCCGAATAGAATAAATAACAACAGCCAAGTCCCTCTAGAGTAGATATTTTTTGATAACAAACAAAATGTGTTTTCTGTGTGGATCAGGCGGACTTAATGAAAATGCTAATTCATTATTTGCCAGCAGGAGATGTTTTAAAGCATAGACATAAAGCGCAAGAAGTTTCCCCAGTAACAGCTGTAAACAAAGCAGAGCTGGTACGCTCACATGCTGCTTTATCACGCATATAACATGCAAGTCTTTTTTTAGAAATACAGCGATATAAAAACACCCGTGCCTCGTTTTGATATTTAAACATAAATGTAAGGAATTATTATTATTAAACGTGCAGTACGTTACGTAACGTTACGTTACTCATGTTTACTTAACGAAGCCTTTTTGAAAATTGATCAGTTTTAAAATTGTGGCGAGTCTCCAAAAATAAATAAATGTATGGGAAACACATCCCGCAGCACAACCATCTGAGCCCAACTTCAGTCTACTCATCACCTTGACTTTAACTGCGTTTGTAGATGGCACAGCAGCCAGACCTATATACACAACACAGACCGGAAGTTAACTTAGGTCCAGGCGCGTGCGCCCGATGAAACCGTCTATAAATGGAATCTTATTGTAAAGTGTTACTAAATATATATATATATATATATATATATATATATATATATATATATATATATATATATATATATATATATATATATTGTTCTGTGAATGTGAATTTAAAGTCTAGATGATTCGGATTAACCCTTTAACTGCCATATCCCTTAAAACCTCACAGCCAGAGGGATATTCTGAATGCATGTGGCCGCTGGGCACAGTTTACCTGATGCCACCGGGGTGGCGATGGCATTGGTGGCTTGAGCCCGCCATCGCTGCTTGCAGCTATATTTCTTATTATTTTTATTTTTTTTTAACCTTCCGGGGGTTTTTGGGGGCCTTAACATACTCAAAAACTCTTGAAAATTGGCATACACATTGGAACCTGCGGCCATCAGGTCGCCGCAGAGACTGGAACCCGGGCGTGGCACAGAGGCTCTACAGCGCCCCCTGGAACACCGTCAGAAAATCCTGAACCATAGCTCACATATACTTGCATGTATTTATATGAAACTCAGTACACTTATAGATCTCATTGAGCCGAACAACTTTCACACTCTATGTCATAGGCTCCGCCCAACAGGAAGTCAGCTATTCAGGGCTGTTTAAAAAAAGTATGCTCTGGAATTTGAAATACTCCTCTGAGGTTTTCCACCCGTTCGCCACAAAACTTGGTGAACATGATCTCAAGACATTGGGGATGAAAAATTGCGAGGGGATTTTTGATATCTCGAACGGTTTACCCATGGCGTGGCGTTTAAATTAGGGCAAAAAATTTGAAACAGGAAATGCCTAATAACATCCACATACAGTACCTGAGTTAGATCAAACTTCATCGGTTTGTTCGAAGTATGATACCGACCGTATATATGTGACTATTAATCTGAATCATCTAGACTTTAAAATCACATTCACAGAACAATAAATAAATACATACATATACATATATATATATATATATATACATATATATATATATACATATATATATATATATATATATATATATATATATATATATATTTAGTAACACTTTACAATAAGATTTCATTTATAAACATTATGTTAACATGAACAATATTTATATAGCATTCATTCATGTCAGTTAATATTCCAAACTTAAACATTAAAACATTGTTTTATTGTGATTTTTTTTTCCAAGCACATTTTACCAATTCCAAACCATATCAATCTTAATAACTACCATTATTTTTTATTTAATCATTTATGAGTGCTATACAATAGTCCAGGAAAGCTGGAAGAGAAAAACTCCTTATATTCATGTGTGCAGAATTATTAGGCATGTTTTCTTTTACAGATGAAATGCGCTAAAAAAGAGTTTTAACTCAAACTGTTTTAACTCAAAGTCGAAAATTATGAAATACCCATGAGAAATATCAAACACAAATGCAATACAGAAATGGATAAGTTAAGACTTGACCATTGTACAAAAATGCTGACTGGGTCATGAGGTCAGAAAAGAAGAAGAAAAAAAAAAACAGGTCAAGAAGAACTGACAAAAATAATTGCAAAATAATTAGGAATTAATGTGAAGATTAATTTTTAGTCAATTCTGCAAGACAGACTTTCAGGAAAGGAGGTGGAATAAAAATGAGCTCCTAAATCTTAATCCCGGATTCAGGAAAATATATTCCTCAAACCATCAGACAAGAGGAGGTGGTGCTGGTCCTTCACGAGTCACTCTAATCTGTTCAGAAAGCCTATATATAAAGTCTTAATATATAGTATTTCACAATACTTCATGGTATTCTAATTAAATCATTTTTTGGAATCTTAGATCTCTCAGAACCTGACACATTGTAAGTCTGAGACTCCAGGAAAGTGTCAGTTCTGTAAAATGTTGGCCCTGGAGACTAAATGCTCCCTGATAGTTTCACACCTAATTCACTTAACACACACACACACACACACACACACACATTACCCACAGTGACAGAGGGACATCAGATGTATGATAGTTTTTTAATTTTCTATCATCCATATAGTGTTGTATAGTCATGAAACTATGCATATTTCCTCAGAATGACTTGTCTTCTATGTGTACATTTTTTTGAAGTGTTTAGAAGCTGCACTTTAAAAAAAATAAAAGACATTTACTGGTTACTTTTTTACTGTTATTTCAAAAAATCACCACGACAAAACCATTCAAGCTATTCAAAATTCATCCGCACCTGTACTGTAAGATACATTCTTTAAACAGTGGTAAAAGAGGATGTGGTGCTGAACCTTCAAGAGTCACTCAAAACTTATCTGTCCATAAAGCCTATAAAGAATTATTCTTAATATACAGTATTTCACAATACTTCAGCTTGTTATTCTAATTAAGTGAGGGTCATTTTATCAGTAAAATACATAAAATTCATATTATTTTTCTTTGAAAGATTTCTATAAATGATTTAAATCATACTTGTTTCTACAATAATTATTTAAAAGTAATCCTATAGCTCCGCCTGGTGGCCATTATTGGTACTAAGAATTGCAAGCTTGATTTATATGTTATGATAGTTTTAATTTTATGCTGGCTCTTGAAAATGATAAAGCTATGAAACTTACTGTGCTTCCTTCAAATGATGACTTCTACGTATATAAAAAATTATGAAGAGTTGGAATTAAAAATTTTAAAGATATAGTAAAATAACTATTGTATTTTTTTATGTTACTTTAATAAATCGCTATGACCACACCATTTAAGGTATCCTAAACCCATTCGAAATTTAACATCTTCAGTGTATGGCTTCATGTTAAAACAGTTTGGTGTGAACTACTTGTGTCTTCTTGGAGGAGAATGAATTCATTTACAGGCTGATTTTATCATAAATCCACAATAACATTTCTGAGTTCTGTATCAATCTGTGTTGTTGTTTGTTTATTTTTATTTTTTATTTTTCATAGGAAGATAAATTACCCTTTACTCTCATTTTTAATAAATGTGCTTATAAACCAAGAACAAGCTATTTATAGCTATATTTATAAACTGCTTACTACTGACTATTAATATTGGGACAAGGCTTTATAAAGCATGAACTGACTATTTACTAATGAGTGCAGTTATTATAAAGTGTTATCAATGCATCTGCTAATGTTAACAAATTAGACATTATTCTACAGTGTTATCAAATCCCTTAAATGAATTGTAAGTGTTTTGTAATGATTTTATTGACCTACAAGCATTTGTGAAAGTTCTGCTTGCATTACAGCTTAGTCTTGATCTGTGAGCTGAACAGATTTACTGTTACATCCATGAGATTATGTCAATTCAAATAAATATCATGTCACAGGATGTCAGAGGTCAGTATCAAATTAGTTTGAAATTATTATTTGCGGCACACAAATAAGGTTTTTTAGGATTTTTAAAAATCCCTAAAACTGTCAGAAAAGGATAATGCCTAAGATTTCTATGTGAGTGGCTAAATTTATTTGTTTTTATAACTATAATGCATAAACTATGAAATTATACAAAATGTATAAAAAAGTACAACAGTTATTCTTTTCCAATGTTTTTTATTTATTAATTTTTTATTTATTTATTTTTATTTACATTTAAAAAAATTAGCCTATGGCAATCATTCTAAACAGCTTGAATAAAACCTGTTAATATTTATTATAGACCACTGTAACTGTGTATAATCTAACAAACAAGTTTATTATGTAAATAAAAGTGTGTACACCAGATAAATTGGACGATAAAGAAATTGCTAACAATAGTATAATAGAGCATGTTTTAGGTTTTTAGGCGTTTAGATGCAGAAATGGACAAATCAAATGTAAAATAAAATGTAATTGATTTAATTAAATATAGATTAAGTCTTGTTAGAGCAAAATAATAAATAAATACGTACACACATTAAAAAAAAGCAGCCAAGATGAATGAGTTTAATTTTTTTATATTAAAATTGAAGACAGAAGCAGTTGGTATATGCGGTCACTTAACATTAAAATCCAGTAGATCCACTTCAGATTTATTTCTCAACAGTTTATGTTCACGTGGCTGTTTTCGTTTATATTAGCCAGGCTATTATGTATTTTGAAATAATCTTGTCCGTGATATGTTCGTTCTTACGACGAAAGGCAGAAACCTGCAGCTCGAGGGATCAATGTTATTCTGCCAGTCTCGCTTTCAAATAGTCTTGCGCACATAAACGGGTCACAAACACCTGCATTTAGCTCGCGTTGTGTTATAATGGGTGTATTGTGTGCATTTATGGCAATAATTTATTATAAAAAGCTCTTAAACAGGAATAAATTCGTTTGTTTTGAACTTGTGACACTGTGCGCGCTGATCGGAGGCAGTGATTTCAGATAGGCAGCCGCAAATATTTCATTTTCACACAAACAGTTCAAAAATATCTTAATTTAGCTCTTGGTGTGTTCTGATTGGTGAATTGTGTGATATCGCTGCAATACTTTATTTTTAATAGCTATAAAACAAGAATAAACTTGTTTTTTTCTGAGCTCGTCATTCCACACGCTCCTGCTCAGAGCCGTGATTCATCTCTCGTGTTTCTCACGTATCACTGACCACACATCGATTATTAATGAGCCCTGACCTGATAATAATCATATATGTTGGTTTAGCTTGTCAGTGTGAATTAAATCCAAGTATATATTTGTATTTTAACCGATTTAAAAGTGAAACCAAAAGAGGATATGCACCTGTAGGGGCGCTATTTCTCTCAGACAATGGAAGTCTAAGCACATATACTCAAACAGATGGACAGAGTGAGATGAGATTTCTGACAGTTTTTTAATTTTATGTTATCTATACAGTGTTGTAAAGTCATGAAACTATGCATATTTACTCAGAATAACTTTTTTTCTGTATGAAAAAAGGTTTTGAAGTGTTTGGAATTTAAAAATGCAGGAAAATTAATAATTCCATTTTTACTGTCATTTAAAAAAAATCACCACGACAAAACCATCCAAGCTATCCAAAACCCATTCACAATTTAAGTTCCTCAATGTTTTTTCAACAAGTAGACCAAGTTTGGTGTGTATAGTGTTCCTCTCCTCTGAGCAGTATGCATTAATTCACAGCTAAATGTAAAAAACAATCCACATTCAAATCAAAATAGCCGACTTCCTGTTGGTCGTAGCTGATGACTGTGAATTAGAAAGTTGTCCGTCTTGATAAGAACAATTTTTGTACTGAGTTTGGTGTCTGTAGCTAAAACTAACCCCCCCACTTTTGACAAAAGGTGGCACTATAGAGTGCCTCTTCCACGCCCTCTTATGAACTTTTGCCAGTGTCTAGCAGTCACTAATACTGATATGTGTTCTGAGTTTGATGAAATTCTAAGCATGTTATATGCCTCAAAATCACCTGAGAAGTATTCCAGTTTGACATGTTGCCACGGCAACAATATTTTTAGATATCAATATCCCCCCAGCAGATTTATATCGGCTGTCTTTTAACATTATTCTGATGAAGTTTGAAGCAAATCGAGTAAAAATAAAATGCTGAATTCAAAGCATTTTGAAAATGACACACTTCCTGCTGCCAGTTGGTGGCGCTATAACTTTGACTCCTAATAGTCACATATATGCGATCGACATCATACAATGAATAATCTGATGAAGTTTGATTAAAATTAGGAAATGTATGTGGATGGTATTAGACACTTCCTGTTTCTCAATTCTAGCCATAAATTCAACGCCTCGCTACGAGCAAACCGTTCGAGATATCAAAAATCCCCTGGCAATTTTTCATCCCCAATGTTTTGAGATCATGTTGACCGAGTTTGGTGGCATCCGAGTAAAAAACCTATGACAAGTATATCAAATTCCAGAGCATGTGCTTTTTACATAACTCTAAATAGCTGACTTCCTGTTGGGCGGAGCCTATGACATGCAATACGCAAGTTGTTCGGCACAATGAGATCTATATGTGTACTGAGTTTCATATTAATACGTGCAAGTATGTGTGAGCTATACAACAACATTTATGACTGTGTTCCAGGGGGCGCCGTAGAGCCCCTGTGCCACGCCCGGGTCCCAACCTCTGCAGGCTCCTAAAGGCCACAGATTCCAAAGTGTGTGCAAATTTTCAAGAGTTTTTGAGTATGTTAAGGACTCCAAAAGCCCCCACAACTTTGATGACAAATATGAATAATAAACCCTAAATAGCCAACTTCCTGTTGGGCGGAGCCTATGATATGCAATACGAAAGTTGTTTGTATTGATGAGTTCTATACGTGTACTGAGTTTCGTACGTCTACGTGCAAGTATGTATGATATATGGCCCTCCATATTCCAGGGGGCGCTGTGGAGCCCCTGTGCCACGCCCGTGTATCAGTCTCTGCCCGGCCCTAATGGCCGCAGGTTCCAATGTGTGTGCCAATTTTCAAGACTTTTTAAGCATGTTAAGGGCCCCAAAAGCCCCCATAACGTTAGAAAAAAAAAAAAAAATAATAATAAATATAGCTGCAAGCAGCGATGGCGGGCTCAAGCCACCATTGCCATCGCCACCCCGGTGGCATCAGGTAAACTGTGCCCAGCGGGCACATGCATTCACAATATCCCTCTGGCAGTGAGGTTTTAAAGGATATGGCAGTTAAAGGGTTAATCCGAATCATCAAGACTTTAAAATCACATTCACAGAACAATATATATAACTTTAGTGACACTTTACAATAATATTTCATTTCTAAACATTATGTTAACACGAACAATATTTATATAGCATTCATTCATGTCAGTTAATATTCCAAACTTAAACATTAAAACATTGTTTTATTGTGATTTTTTTCCAAGCACATTTTACCAATTCCAAACCATATCAATCTTAATAACTACCATTATTTTTTATTTAATCATTTATGAGTGCTATACAATAGTCCAGGAAAGCTGGAAGAGAAAAACTCCTTATATTCATGTGTGCAGAATTATTGGGCATGTTTTCTTTTACAGATGAAATGCGCTAAAAAAAGAGTTTTAACTCTGTAAAGCCTGTGAGAAATATCAAACACAAATGCAATACAGAAATTGATAAGTTAAGACTTGGCCATTGTACAAAAAATGCTGACTGGGTCATGAGGTCAGAAAAGAAGAAGAAAAAAACAGGTCAAGAAGAACTGACAAAAAGAATTGCAAAATAATTAGGAATTAATGTGAAGATTAATTTTTTGTCAATTCTGCAAGACAGACTTTCAGGAAAGGGGGTGGAATAAAAAAGAGCTCCTAAATCTTAATCCCGGATTCTGGAAGATATATTCCTCAAACCATTGGACAAGAGAAGGTGGTGCTGGTCCTTCACGAGTCACTCTAATCTGTTCATAAAGCCTATATATAAAGTCTTAATATATAGTATTTCACAATACTTCATGGTATTCTAATTAAATCATTTTTTGGAATCTTAGATCTCTCAGAACCTGACACAGAGTAATTCTGGAGACTCCAGGAAAGTGGCAGTTCTGTAAAATGTTGGCGCTGGAGACTAAATGCTCCCTGATAGTTTCACACCTAATTCACTTACACACACACACACACACACATTACCCACAGTGACAGAGGGACAGAGTTACATCAGATGTTTGATAGTTTTTTAATTTTCTATCATCCATATAGTGTTGTATAGTCATGAAACTATGCATATTTCCTCAGAATGACTTGTCTTCTATGTGTACATTTTTTTGAAGTGTTTAGAAGCTGCACTTTAAAAAAATAAAAAGACATTTACTGGTTACTTTTTTACTGTTATTTCAATAAATCACCACGACAAAACCATTCAAGCTATCCAAAATTCATTCGCACCTGTTCTGTAAGATAAATTCTTTAAACAGTGGTAAAAGAGGATGTGGGGCTGAACCTTCAAGAGTCACTCAAAACTTATCTGTCCATAAAGCCTATAAAGAATTATTCTTAATATACAGTTCACAATACTTCAGCTTGTTATTCTAATTAAGTGAGGGTCATTTTATCAGTAAATACATAAAATTCATATTATTTTTCTTTGAAAGATTTCTATAAATGATTTAAATCATACTCGTTTCTGCAATAATTATTTAAAAGTAATCCTATAGCTCCATCTGGTGGCCATTATTGGTACTAAGAATTGCAAGCTTGATTTATATGTTATGATAGTTTTAATTTTATGCTGGCTCTTGAAAATGTTAAAGCTATGAAACTTACTTTGCTTCCTTCAAATGATGACTTCTACATATATAAAAAATTATGAAGAGTTGAAATGAAAAATTTTAAAGATATCGTAAAATAACTTTTGTATTTTTTTATGTTACTTTAATAAATCGCTATGGCCACACCATTTAAGGTATCCTAAACCCATTCGCAATTTAACATCTTCAGTATATTAGCATCATGTTGAAAAAGTTTGGTGTGAACTACTTCTTCTTGGAGGAGTATGAATTCATTTTTACATGCTGATTTTATCATAAATCCACAATAAAATTTCTGAGTTCTGTATCAATCTGTGTTGTTGTTTGTTTATTTTTTTTTTTTTTTTTTCATAGGAAGATAACTGAAAAGATTACTCTCCTTTTTAATAAATGTGCTTATAAACCAAGAACAAGCTATTTATAGCTGTATTTATAAACTGCTTACTACTGACTATTAATATTGGGACAAGGCTTTATAAAGCATAAACTGACTATTTACTAATGAGTGCAGTTATTATAAAGTGTTACCAATGCATTTACTAATGTTAACAAATTAGACATTATTTTACAGTGTTATTAAATCCTTTAATGACTTATAAGCATTTGTGAAAGAAGCTTAGTCTTCATCTGTGAACTGAACAGTTTTACTGTTACATCCATGAGATTATGTAAAATTAAGATAAATGTCATGTCACAGGATGGAATAGGTCAGTATCAAATGAGTTGAAATTATTATTTGCAGCACAAATAAGTATTTTTAGAATTTTGTTTTTAATTCCTGAAACTGTCAGAAAAGGATAAGGCCTAAGAGATTTCTTAAGCTGTAATGAAAACAGCAATGTTAGCAACAGCAACAAAAAATAACAATTTAAAATACATTTTTTTTCTGGTGATTAAAGAGATGATTAAGTCTCTCTCTCTCTCTCTCATTGTGTCTGCCACTCAGCTCATGCCCATCCCCCACTCACACACACACACTCACACACACACACATGCACTCAGTCAGCACACATACATTGCTCAAACAGAGGGACAGAGTGAGTTGAGATGTCTGACAGTTTTTTTTTTAATTTTCTTTTAATCATACAGTGTTGTAAGGTCATGAAACTATGCATATGTCCTCAGAATGATTTGATCTCTGTATGAATTTTTTTTTAAAGTGTTTGGAAGCTGCAATTTAAAAATACAAGACAATTAATGATTCCCTTTTTACTGTCATTTCAAAAAATCACCACGACAAAACGGTTCAAGCTAACCAAAATCCGTTCGCAATTTAAGTTCCTCAATGTTTTTTCAACATGTAGACAAAGTTTGGTGAGTATAGTGAACATTTCCTCTGAGGAGAATGCATTAAATCAGAGCTCAATTTAAATATTCAAATCAAAATAGCCGACTTCCTGTTGGTCGTAGCTGATGACTGTGAATTAGAAAGTTGTCCGTCTTGAAAAGAACAATTTATGTACCAAGTTTGGTGTCTGTAGCTAAAACTAAACCCCCCACTTTTGACAAAAGGTGGCGCTATAGCATGCCTCCTTCACGCCCTTTTAAAAGCTTTTCCCATTGTCTAGCTATCACTAATACTGATATGTGTTTTTAGTTTCATGTAAATCTGAGGTTGGTGTCTGCCTCAAACTCATCATAACAGAACATTCAAGTTTGACACGTTGCCATGGCAACGCCATATCAGATATCAATATCCCCACAACAGATTTACATCGGCCGTGTTTTGTCATTATTCTGATGAAGTTTTAAGTAAATCGAGTAAAAATAAGATGCTGAATTCAAAACATTTTGAAAATGACTCACTTCCTGCTGCCAGTTGGTGGCGCTATAACGTTGACTCTTAATAGTCACATATATACGATCGGTATCATACAACGAACAAACCAATGAAGTTTGATCAAATTCAGGAAATGTATGTGGATGTTATTAGACATTTCCTGTTTCTCATTTCTCGCCATAATTTCCACGCCTCGCTACGGGCAAACCGTTCAAGATATCAAAAATCCCCTCGCAATTTTTCGTCCCCAATGTCTTGAGATCATGTTCACCGAGTTTCGTGGCGAACGGGTTGAAAACCTCAGAGGAGTATTTCAAATTCCAGAGCATGCTTTTTTTAAACAGCCCTGAATAGCTGACTTCCTGTTGGGCGGAGCCTATGACATAAAGTGTGAAAGTTGTTCGGCTCAATGAGATCTATAAGTGTACCGAGTTTCATATAAATACATGCAAGTCTGTGTGAGCTATGGTTCAAGATTTCTGAAGGTGTTCCAGGGGGCGCTGTAGAGTCCCTGTGCCACGCCCGGGTCCCAGCCTCTGCGGCGTCCTGATGGCCGCAGATTCCAATGTGTGTGCCAATTTTCAAGAGTTTTTGAGCATGTTAAGGCCCCTAAAAACCCCCGGAAGGTTAAATAAAAAATAAAAAAAATAATAAGAATAATCCTTAGAAGAACAATAGGGCTCTTCGCCCCTTCGGGCTTGAGCCCTAATAATTAAAGCTGCAAGCAGCGATGAACGGGCCCTCGCACCCGGGCTCACCGCCAGCGAGTGGCTTTAGTAAAAAGGTGAACAGTGAGAAATATGCATTTAATGTCCTAAATATAAGTGGAATATATCAAAGTATATCCCATATATGTGCCAATCTTACCGTTGCCAGCAGGTGGCGCTATCATCATAATGGAATATTGGCCTTCAGATGTGTTCAGGTCAGGACTCTTATCAAACATGTGAAGTTTGGGGAAGATTGAACATTTTATGCTTGAGTTACAACAACTTCTCTTGCTGTTGGCAAAACATCAAATTTTGTCATGGCGCCATGGAAACGCCCTTTAACAAAAACTCAAGATATCCAAAAGTTAACATTGCACAGGCCTTTAGATTAGACTGACCACAAAATATATGTTAATCTCAAAAAAATTATAGGAGTAGTTTGTCGCAGCGTAAAACATGTCACTTCCTGTTGCCAATAGGTGGCGCTATGACTATAACTGAATGTGGGCATGTAGATCTGTTAAGGGCAGAAGTTTTATCTAACATGTGAAGTTTGGGGCAGATTGGACATTGTATGTCTGAGTTACAGCAACTTCCTTTTTCATGGCGAAACATCGAAATTTGTCAGGCCACCATGGACACGCCCTTTAACGAAATCTAAAGATCTTCGCAATTTAACATCGCAAAGGGCTTAAGATTACACTGACCAGGTTTGGTGTTGATCTGAATAAATCTCTAGGAGGAGTTCGTTAAAGTACAACCCCTGAAAATGGCAAAAACAACGCCAATATTGCAGAGAAAATTCTAAATAACCGACTTCCTGTTGGGATTCGGATTTCGTACCAAGAGACTTTTTTGTAGGTATTGGTGTGTTACATGTGTATACCGATTTTTGTACATGTACGTGAAACATAGCTCGAGGCGCACTCTGTTGAAAGTGTATAGGTGGCGCTATCGAGCCATTTTGCCACACCTGATGGAATTTTGGCCTTCAGATGTGTTCAGGCCAGGACTCTTATCACACATGTGAAGTTTGGGGAAGATCGGACATTTTATGCCTGAGTTATAACATCTTTTATTCCCATGGCGAGACATCGAACTTCGTGACGGCGCCATGGACACGCCTTTTAACGAAAACTCAAGATCTTCACAACTTAACATCGCACAGGCCTTTAGATTAGACTGACCACAAAAAATACATTGATGTCATAAAATTTCTAGGAGTAGTTCATCGCAGTGTAAAATATGTCACTTCCTGTTGCCAATAGGTGGCGCTATGACTATAACTGAATATGGGCATGTCAATCTGTTCAGGTCAGGAGTCTCATCAAACATGTGAAGTTTGGGGCAGATTGGTCATTGTATGTCTGAGTTATAGCAACTTCCTGTTTCATGGCGAATCATCGAAATTCGCCAGGCCGCCACGGACACGCCCATTAACGAAAACTCAAAAGCTTCGCAATTTAACATCGCAAAGGCCTTCAGATTAGGCATACCAAATTTGGTGTTGATCTGAATGAATCTCTAGGAGGAGTTCGTTAAAATACAACGCATGGAAATGACAAAAATGACACAAAATTTGCTCATAATATTAGTAATAACCGACTTCCTGTTGGGTTTCGGATTTTGCTCCAAGAGACTTTTTTGTAGGTATTGGAGAGTTACATGTGTATACCGATTTTCATACATGTACATGAAACGTAGCTCGAGGCGCACACCGTTGAACGTGTATAGGTGGCGCTGTTGAGCCATTTTGCCACACCCACTTCTGAAACCCATATCAGACGTAAATTTTCGCCAGTTCTGAGGTGTGTGCAAAGTTTCATGACTTTTCGAGCATGTTTAGGCCCTCAAAAATGCGATTCATTTTGGAGAAGAAGAATAATAATAATAATAATAATAATAATAATAATAATAATAATAATAAACGGAGCAATTCCAAGAGGGTCCTCACACCATCGGTGCTCGGGCCCTAATTAAAGCTGCAAGCAGCGATGAACGGGCCCTCGCACCCGGGCTCACCGCCATCGTGTTGCTTTAGTAAAAAGGTGAACGTTGAGAAATATGCATTTAATGTCCTAAATATAAGTGGAATATATCAAAGTATATCCCATATATGTGCCAATCTTACCGTTGCCAGCAGGTGGCGCTATCATTATAATGGAATATTGGCCTTCAGATGTGTTCAGGCCAGGACTCTTATCGAACATGTGAAGTTTGGGGAAGATTGAACATTTTATGCTTGAGTTACAACAACTTCTCTTGCTGTGGCAAGACATCAAATTTTGTCATGGCGCCATGGAAACGGCCTTTAACAAAAACTCAAGATCTCCAAAAGTTAACATTGCACAGGCCTTTAGATTAGACTGACCACAAAATATATGTTAATCTCAAAAAAATTATAGGAGTAGTTTGTCGCAGCGTAAAACATGTCACTTCCTGTTGCCAATAGGTGGCGCTATGACTATAACTGAATGTGGGCATGTAGATCTGTTAAGGGCAGAAGTTTTATCTAACATGTGAAGTTTGGGGCAGATTGGACATTGTATGTCTGAGTTACAGCAACTTCCTTTTTCATGGCAAAACATCGAAATTTGTCAGGCCACCATGGACACGCCCTTTAACGAAATCTAAAGATCTTCGCAATTTAACATCGCAAAGGGCTTAAGATTACACTGACCAGGTTTGGTGTTGATCTGAATAAATCTCTAGGAGGAGTTCGTTAAAGTACAACCCCTGAAAATGGCAAAAACAACGCCAATATTGCAGAGAAAATTCTAAATAACCGACTTCCTGTTGGGATTCGGATTTCGTACCAAGAGACTTTTTTGTAGGTATTGGTGTGTTACATGTGTATACCGATTTTTGTACATGTACGTGAAACATAGCTCGAGGCGCACTCTGTTGAAAGTGTATAGGTGGCGCTATCGAGCCATTTTGCCACACCTGATGGAATTTTGGCCTTCAGATGTGTTCAGGCCAGGACTCTTATCACACATGTGAAGTTTGGGGAAGATCGGACATTTTATGCCTGAGTTATAACATCTTTTATTCCCATGGCGAGACATCGAACTTCGTGACGGCGCCATGGACACGCCTTTTAACGAAAACTCAAGATCTTCACAACTTAACATCGCACAGGGCTTTAGATTAGACTGACCACAAAAAATACATTGATGTCATAAAATTTCTAGGAGTAGTTCATCGCAGTGTAAAATATGTCACTTCCTGTTGCCAATAGGTGGCGCTATGACTATAACTGAATATGGGCATGTCAATCTGTTCAGGTCAGGAGTCTCATCAAACATGTGAAGTTTGGGGCAGATTGGTCATTGTATGTCTGAGTTATAGCAACTTCCTGTTTCATGGCGAATCATCGAAATTCGCCAGGCCGCCACGGACACGCCCATTAACGAAAACTCAAAAGCTTCGCAATTTAACATCGCAAAGGCCTTCAGATTAGGCATACCAAATTTGGTGTTGATCTGAATGAATCTCTAGGAGGAGTTCGTTAAAATACAACGCATGGAAATGACAAAAATGACACAAAATTTGCTCATAATATTAGTAATAACCGACTTCCTGTTGGGTTTCGGATTTTGCTCCAAGAGACTTTTTTGTAGGTATTGGAGAGTTACATGTGTATACCGATTTTCATACATGTACATGAAACGTAGCTCGAGGCGCACACCGTTGAACGTGTATAGGTGGCGCTGTTGAGCCATTTTGCCACACCCACTTCTGAAACCCATATCAGACGTAAATTTTCGCCAGTTCTGAGGTGTGTGCAAAGTTTCATGACTTTTCGAGCATGTTTAGGCCCTCAAAAATGCGATTCATTTTGGAGAAGAAGAATAATAATAATAATAATAATAATAATAATAATAATAATAATAATAATAAACGGAGCAATTCCAAGAGGGTCCTCACACCATCGGTGCTCGGGCCCTAATTAAAGCTGCAAGCAGCGATGAACGGGCCCTCGCACCCGGGCTCACCGCCATCGTGTTGCTTTAGTAAAAAGGTGAACGTTGAGAAAATGCATTTAATGTCCTAAATATAAGTGGAATATATCAAAGTATATCCCATATATGTGCCAATCTTACCCTTGCCAGCAGGTGGCGCTATCATTATAATGGAATATTGGCCTTCAGATGTGTTCAGGACAGGACTCTTATCGAACATGTGAAGTTTGGGGAAGATTGAACATTTTATGCTTTGAGTTACAACAACTTCTCTTGCTGTGGCAAGACATCAAATTTTGTCATGGCGCCATGGAAACGGCCTTTAACAAAAACTCAAGATCTCCAAAAGTTAACATTGCACAGGCCTTTAGATTAGACTGACCACAAAATATATGTTAATCTCAAAAAAATTATAGGAGTAGTTTGTCGCAGCGTAAAACATGTCACTTCCTGTTGCCAATAGGTGGCGCTATGACTATAACTGAATATGGGCATGTAGATCTGTTAAGGGCAGAAGTCTTATCTAAACATGTGAGTTTGGGGCAGATTGGACATTGTATGTCTGAGTTTACAGCAACTTCCTTTTTCATGGCGAAACATCGAAATTTGTCAGGCCGCCATGGACACGCCCTTTAACGAAATCTAAAGATCTTCGCAATTTAACATGGCAAAGGGCTTTAAGATTACACTGACCAGGTTTGGTGTTGATCTGAATAAATCTCTAGGAGGAGTTCGTTAAAGTACAAACCCCTGAAAATGGCAAAAACAACGCCAATTTTGCAGAGAAAATTCTAAATAATCGACATTCCTGTTGGGATTCGGATTTCGTACCAAGAGACTTTTTTGTAGGTATTGGTGTGTTACATTGTTATACCGATTTTGTACATGTACATGAAAACATTAGCTCGAGGCGGCACTCCTGTGAATCGTTATAGGTGGCGCTATCCGAGCCATTTTTGCCACAGACCTGATGGAATTTTGGCCCTCAGATGTGTTCAGGCCAGGACTCTTATCACACATGTGAAGTTTGGGGAAGATCGGACATTTTATGCCTGAGTTATAACATCTTTTATTCCCATGGCGAGACATCGAACTTTGCACGGCGCCATGGACACGCCCTTTAACGAAAACTCAAGATCTTCACAACTTAACATCGCACAGGCCTTTAGATTAGACTGACCACAAAAAATACATTGATGTCAAAAATTTCTAGGAGTAGTTCATCGCAGTGTAAAATATGTCACTTCCTGTTGCCAATAGGTGGCGCTATGACTATAACTGAATATGGGCATGTCAATCTGTTCAGGTCAGGAGTCTCATCAAACATGTGAAGTTTGGGGCAGATTGGTCATTGTATGTCTGAGTTATAGCAACTTCCTGTTTCATGGCGAATCATCGAAATTCGCCAGGCCGCCACGGACACGCCCTTAACGAAAACTCAAAAGCTTCGCAATTTAACATCGCAAAGGCCTTTAGATTAGGCATACCAAATTTGGTGTTGATCTGAATGAATCTCTAGGAGGAGTTCGTTAAAATACAACGCATGGAAATGACAAAAATGACACAAAATTTGCTCATAATATTAGAAATAACCGACTTCCTGTTGGGTTTCGGATTTTGCTCCAAGAGACTTTTTTGTAGGTATTGGAGAGTTACATGTGTATACCGATTTTCATACATGTACATGAAACGTAGCTCGAGGCGCACACCGTTGAACGTGTATAGGTGGCGCTGTTGAGCCATTTTGCCACACCCACTTCTGAAACCCATATCAGACGTAAATTTTCGCCAGTTCTGAGGTGTGTGCAAAGTTTCATGACTTTTCGAGCATGTTTAGGCCCTCAAAAATGCGATTCATTTTGGAGAAGAAGAATAATAATAATAATATAATAAGCTGCAAAGCAGCGATGGCGGGCTCAGCCAACCCAATGCCATCGCCAACCCCAGTGCATCAGGTAAAACTGTGCCCAGCGGCACATGCATTCAATATCCCTCTGGCAGTGGGTTTTAAATGAATATGGCAGTTAAAGGGTTTAATCAGAATCATCTAGACTTTAAAATCACATTCCACAGAACAATATAATATATATATATATATATATATATATATATATAACTTTTAGTAACACTTTTACAAAAGATTTCATTTTAAACATTATGTTAACATCATATTTATATAGCATTCATCATGTCAGTTAAATATTCCAAATTAAACATTAAAACATTGTTTGTGATTTTTTCCAAGCACATTTTACCAATTCCAAACCATATCAATCTTAATAACTACCATTATTTTTTATTTAATCATTTATGAGTGCTATACAATAGTCCAGGAAAGCTGGAAGAGAAAAACAGGTCAAGAGAACTGACAAAAAGAATTGCAAAAATAAATTAGGAATTAATGTGAAGATTAATTTTGTCAATTCTGCAAGACAGATTTCAGGAAAGGAGGTGGAATAAAAATGAGCTTCTAAATCTTAATCCCGGATTCTGGAAGATATAATTCCTCAAACATCGGACAAGAGGAGGTGGTGCTGGTCTTCACGAGTCACTCTAATCTGTTTAATTAAAGCCTATATATAAAGTCTTAAATATATAGTATTTCACAATACTTCATAGTATTCTAATTAAATAATTTTTTTGGAATCTTAGATCTCTCCAGAAACCGGCACATTGTAATTCTGAGACTCCAGGAAAGTGGCATTTTCTGTAAAATGTTGGCGCTGGAGACTAAATGCTTCCCTGATAGTTCACACCTAATTCACTTAAACACACACACAAACACACACACACACACGCACACACACATTAACCACAGTGACAGAGGGACAGAGTGACATCAGATGTATGATAGTTTTTAATTTTCTTCATCCATATAATGTTGTATAGTCATGAAACTATGCATATTTCCTCAGAATGACTTGTCTGCTATGTGTA